>NC_056004.1:19291635-19593552 GCF_018446385.1 Zingiber officinale
TTCTTGAGAATTGTTCTTAAACTTGCTCACTATTTCAATCACTCTTAGAAAAAAAAATTGATTTTTTTAATAT
This sequence comes from Zingiber officinale, assembly GCF_018446385.1. Taxonomy (NCBI): domain Eukaryota; kingdom Viridiplantae; phylum Streptophyta; class Magnoliopsida; order Zingiberales; family Zingiberaceae; genus Zingiber; species Zingiber officinale. Next base: position 19,291,709 of record NC_056004.1, read on the forward strand.
ATATATCCCTAATTTTTGATGTGATCAAAGGAGAGAAATTAAAATTAAGTTTAGGGGAAGTATAGATTTTTTATTTTATTGCCAAATTATTGTACTTACTTGCAATAATCATTTATTTTATTGTTTGTTATTACCCTAACTTAACTTGGGTTAATACACATCAAAAAGGGGATATTGTAAGTACCTCGAATGAATTATGATGTGATCAATCAGATTAAGTTAAGCTCTGCATTTTTGATGTCTTGTGTCTAAGTGTACAGACTTAGGAACACGTATAGTCGAGCGGAAGACGCAGCGGACGAAAAGGATGGCACGGGACGCGAGTTGACTAAATTGGTGCATCCGAGGGACGATAAGCTACGGAAAAGTACACCGATAGAGCAAGAAGGATGCGTGTGACGCTTCCGAGAGACAAGAAGCTGGAGCGGAAGACTACTCGAAGAGAAGGCTAGAGTTGAGTTTGAGTGAGCTCGACTCTGGATGGCTAGAAAATCACTCAAGTGACTGGAGCAGAAGCAGGACAAGTCAACATGAAGTTGACTTGTCCATGTGCCTGGACCAATTCCAGGCAGGGACTCTAGGCGCCCGAATAGGGTCCGGGCGCTTAGACCACTTTGGACCTGAATAGGCACCTCTTTACGAATGTTGTTGTGGACGTCGAACGTCCACGTCAGCAACACTCCAAGCGCCCGCACCGATCAAGGCGCCTAGGTGAGGATAAAATCTTTTCCTGAAGTCGTTGAAGAGCCTTTGCGTAGAAGATAGAGTGCACCGAGGGCGTCCGAACCCACTCCAAGCGTCCAGAGCTGCCACGTCAACAACGGTCAAATCTGATCAGAGGACTATAAAAGTAGAGCTTGTTCCCATGTTACAACATTTTCTATACTTCAATTTCATTCTATTTTTCGAATTTACTAGTTGTTTTTTCAAACGCTATACAAGGATTCTTCGCCTCCGACTTTGCTCGAAGAAGATTTTGCTAGTGCTCACATTGTCTTGGATTAACAACCTTCCTGGTTGCAACCAAGTAAATCTCAATAGTCTCATATTTTCTTTTTATGTATTTTGTTTTACTTTAATTAAGTGTTTGTCTAACTCAAGTCGAAAGAATGAGGAGGGTATATTCTTAATTTCAAGGTAATTAACCCCCCTTTTACCGGTCGCATCGAGACCAACAATCACACGCCATGACATTATGATATATAAAAATATTTCATCTTATCATGATATTTGATACATGTCATATCGTACATGCATCATTAGATTATAATAGTCTTTCTTTTAAAAGTATATATTTGATGCATGTCATAATCATTTACATGCATTGTTTTAATTTCTTATAATTAAAGACAATAACATTAATTGACATTCTAGGTAGGATGATCAAATTCAAAATGTCTAATTAGATATGCATCATTGCTTCAGGTTGCCCTCATCCGCGAAGGCATGCTCCCTGTAAGACGAAATGAGAAGTATAAATCAAGAAATCGAGGGAGAAAAGGGACAATGGTTGCTCCAAAAGAGAAATGACCTTATTGTACCCCGAAAGGGGGTGCTGAAGATAAAAAAAAAAAAGTGAATTTGTTAATTGGCGATGGAAAAAGAAAGTGTCGAGGAAGATGGGAAGGGAAGGGGGAAAGTGGAAAAAAAAAAAGGTGGAATCGTCACCCTAGCGGCCCCCTGGCCCTGACCCTACAAGATTCCAGAGGGAGTAAATCACGATTAATGCTGGACAGGATAGGTGACTGGGGGTCGAAGGAATTTTTGACACAGCAGATCAGGGTTTTATCCCCGAGTGCAACTGGTGACCTTCGACCCCACGACTTCAGTGGCAAGCTGCAGGCACTTAACCAGCTGATCCAACATGTAGGGGCTAAAGGGGGAGGGGGGAGGGGGGAAGGGGAAAATTGAATCTTGTTGAGAGGGTGAGAGGTGGCTGCACATAATGAGCGAAGGCCTACTGCAAGAGAATATTATGAAGAGAAGAAGGAAGCAAAAGGTTACCTTGTTCATGCCAGCAATACGAAGAGAGAATGGAATCAGAAGGAAGGTTCGCGAGAAAGAAATTAGGGGAAAGGAAATAAGGAAATAAGATAAGGGCCACTCGCTGATTGGCGAGGCGGTCGCTTATTGCCTAGAGACGTAACAGTTGCTTCAGGGGCAGCCGCTCGTGAACCAGCCGCACGTGAAGTGGCCGCTCATTGCCTGGCGAGGCAGCGACCGCCTCATGTGAAGCCGTGACTCATTGCCTCACGTGCAACTGCTGCTCATTGCCTCGCCAACCACCTTGCGAGCGACTCACACTCGCTGCCTCCTTGTTGGCAGCTGAAATATTTGCTAAACAAGAAATAAAATTTTTACAGTTACCTTTGAGTAGAGATTTCTTGCTGCGGAGAGGGAAGAAGACAGTGCTACTGAGGACCAATTTAGCTTAACAAAATTAAACAGTTGTTTATTAATCTATACATACAATGACATATTATAAATATGTGATTATAAGGGATCTAATTAGATTTTTTAAAAAATATATAATTATTTTTAATAACTGTTGTTATAAATAAAGGGTTTATAATTATATTTTTTTAATAAGTGTTGAGAAGAAAATGTCATAATAGGCCATTTTCCTTGTAATTCTTATAATGAATCATGACATCTATCTTCTGCACGCTCAAATAAGAAAAACATATATACAAGAGAGACTAAATTAGTCTCTTGTACTAATCTGGACTTAGGATGTGTCTGATACTTCATTTATCTACTTTCTATAGAAGATACAAAAGAAATAACTACCTCCTCTAATTATAGACTCATTAATTCATTACTAGACACCCTATATACCTTGGCAAAAAAATACAAAATCTTTAGTGATACATTTCAATCAAAAATTGATGACTTGACAGAACAATGAGATGACCTAGAGAATATGAATCTTATGTTTACATAGTCCATACCACAAAATACATTACTAAGGCCTGATTTACCATAATGTTCTCATGATTGGACACTAAAAATAGAAACATATAATGTTTCTTGTTTTCTATGCAGATTGTATCGAGCCATAGATAAAAAAGGAACTTGTAAGCTCTACAGAAGACAAATATGCAATTTATTCTTACAACAAATGTATAACATTCTTATACCTATTACTCAATAAGTATGAGGGAGTACAAGAAACGTGCTCCTTGAAACCAAAGTCTTTGTTTTAGAAATTTAACTTAATCTACTAGAAGTTGAGCTAGCTAATCTCAAGCAACCCTCTACCCCTATACTTGACAATCGAGGCAAAGGAATTGCGATCAATGAACCCATCTTAAATACTGACTTAGTTTTTATCAAAACTCCAAGTATTTGTAATACTGGACGAACTACTAATATCAGAGTTCATTGTTTAGTTAATATCCATGGATATGAATTTACCCTTTATACTTTTCTTGATAGTGGGGCACTAATTCCACAATTGATGAAATTACTATATTATCAATTGTACCTCCCAAACTCATTAAAACTGCCACTCACCAATTGGTTAGTACCTAGTTTGATGGTCAACAATTATCATGTCACAAGTTGATCATAAATACTCACTTATGGTTTTATACAAACTGTGCTCCCCTCTCACACTACCTAAACTTTGGGTTTACATCCCAATATCCGCTTAATTTTAGGACTTAGTTTTCTCATTGTTGAAGATCGAGTGTTATTACTTATTAAAGACAATGATATTTTTTCTCTCTACACCTATCATCTCTCCAATTGTTTATGATTACCCTTCTACCCTCCAATTGTTTATGATTACCCTTCTACCGTACATTAACATGGTAATACCTTTACAACCCAAACTACACATATTCCTACAATCACTATTAAGGATATACCTTCTACATCTTCCTCTATCATTGATAGTGATAAATATCAGTGCACAGATAAACCTCTTGCAAAGGTTCTTGTTTACTAACTCGGAACACTATTCCAAAGGCTAGTAGCCGTTCGTGATTTACCTCCTCCGTGTTTGCCCTGGGACGGATTAGCGGGGGCGCTGGGAGCGAGCGTATTCGCCTTTTGCCACAATTGTTTACTAACTCGGGAACTCTCCTCTTCATTAGCATTCCAAAAACTATAGGAAAATTAACAATACTTGGTTGTACAAGCATTTACATAAGGGAAACTTTTATAGAATACCTTAGTAACTCAAACTTAGATCTCCCAGGAAATTTAGGGTGTGTTTGGTTTGTGCATTTTTCATTTTCATTTTCTGAAAAATGCACGTTTTTTAAAAAATAGAAAATATCTTTTAGTTATTCTCTATTTTGCCAAAAAATGTTACCTATTTTTTTAGAAAATAGATATGAAAAATACAAACCAAACACTATTTTTCAGAAACGTATATTTTTCATAATATGAAAATATAAAACACGCAAAACAAATGCACCCTTACATTCTCCCACATATTTAATTCACTTAATAAATACACAACCAGATTTAGATTCTCTAATTTCTTGGTTAGAAAAATTAGAAATCATAAGTAAAAAATCCTACCAAATATTAGGAACGAGATAAGATTTACTAAAAATTAGCAATAATAAATTCAGATCTTACCATAAAAGCCTAAGACCTAAGATAAACCAATTAGGAAATAGAAAAAAGCATCATGCATATCAAACAATTACTAGCCCTTGGAGAAATATAAAGATCCACCTCTAGTTATAGAAGACCGACCTTTATAGTAAATAAAGGAGCTAAACAAAAATGTGGACAATCCAGAATGATTTTCAATTACAAAAGACCTAATGATAATTGTCAGGAAGATGAATATAAGATACTTAACAAAGATCAACTTCTGAACAAAATACAAAACTCAATGATACTCCAATTTTGATATGAAATTGGAATTTTAGCCAGTTAAAATGCATCTTGATTCTATAGAATTGACAACCTTCAATCTCCTATCCAGAAGGACACTTTAAATGGCTAGTTATGCTATTTGGACTTAAGGTAGCACCTCAAGTCTTCCAAAGAAAAATGGATGTATATTTAGAGATGTCTTTGTTCACATGCGTGATGACATTTTAGTTTTCTCAAAAAATAAAAGATGAACACTACACTAATCTCCATATGATCTTTAACTTATTTGAAAAACATGGCATTATAGTATCATGTAAAAAGATGAAACTAGCCACAAAACATTTAGAATTTATAGGAGCAAAAATTGGATAAAGAAAATATTCACTTCAACCTCATATTACATCCAAAATTCTCACTTTCCTCAATAAGATAGAAGACACAAAGACTCTTAGAGCATTTTTGGGACTTCTAAATTACGTCAGACATTATCTTTAAAACATAGGAAAAATTAGTGAACGATTACATTCAATTTGTTCTTGCCAAGTGTAGTCATTGGAGATTATAGAGCCCATCAAGACTTGGTGGTATTTGGCTGACAAACTGAGATCTAGATAGAAAGTTTAAATAAAATATAAACCCTTATTCATTATCTATCGAACTTATACTTATCTAGGCACCAAGTACAAAAGAAAGATACAATTAATAACAAGTGAACAATTCATCAGGTGACAAGGGAAACTCACAGTCGTATCACCCTTAAATTACTGAAGTTAACTCCTCCCATTGATCGCAAGGATTCAAATTATTCTAGCTTGGAGGTGTATTCATCCATTAATTAAACACAGAATTGAGAGCAAAAATTGTCCATGTACAAAAGAAGTAATAGTCAATAAACCTTGAAGTATACATCTTTTAAAATAATCATACTAAGTTACTGGAGAATGAAATCATCTTGACTTGAAACAATCCAAACATTTTCAAAAGAAAATAATTACCATTTCTTGGGTCTGTGCTGCTGAATCCATGTCAAAAAAATGGGAAGCAAATTAGAAACAATAGAAACTCTTTCATCAGCTAGTCTGCAAGAAAAAGGAGCCCATTGAGGTGGATACCAGTATATAGCACAGGTAGACAACAGAAGTTCATCAAGATCTTATACCTTGTTTTGGAGATAAAGGGTTATTGTATGTTGGTTTTTGCCTTTTGGTTCTAGAATTATTTGAGATCACAAATAGGAGTGAAATATCATAGAAGGAATGCCACATCAAGCTTGTTAAACTCTATCTCATCAAACTAATTATGTTAATAATTCAAGAAAGAATCAATCAAGGGTACCTCAATAAGAAATAGTGTAATAGAATTATGCTAACTTAAAATATAAATTGAATGCATATTCCATTTAAATGAAAAAAATTGAACATCAATAAAAACAACTATATGCACTTAAGATTGTCAAGTTTAACTCTATGGTTCCTTATAAATCTCTTGAATATTGAATCAACAAATTAAAATCATTACTTGAAACAAGAACAAAAAAATCCACTTCCAATTACATGCCAATTTCGTGATCTTTTATCAAACATTAACCGGAAACAATAGCATCACTACACTACAAGAAAATTACTCTATTGTGACACATAAATGCCCTTATAGTATATTTATGGTGACACTAATGTTTTAGTGACATCTTCAAAAAAATACCTTATAAAGTGATGTCGTCTTAGACCCTCCTCACATTCCTGACATTTTATAATGTCATTATACAATATCAATATTAACGTTAAAAGTATCACACTTTAAAGATATAACGACATTCTAAAATGTCAGGAAAAGCCTTTTTTAAGGACATTTATGTATGTCGCATTATCATTATATAGAGACAAAGTTAAATGTCACCAAAACTCATTTATTATGATATTTATATTTTTTTATAAGGACAATAAAAAGTGTTCGTAAAGATAATTTATAAGACCATTTTAAAATGTCACATTAACCAATCTATAATGACATTAATAAATATCATTATAATAATTTATTTTATCATTAATATTTATTTAGAATATATAACATAAATTTCATATCATCACAATTCATTAACCATTTAGAATAGAAAAAATTATAAAAATATAATTTAAAGTGCAAATAGATAATCTAAATTCGTCCAATAAATATTCAAATCAAAATTACAAATGCCCACTAATGACGAGCCCTTTACATTCAAAACTAACTACACTCAAAATATTAAATTTTAGAACTAATAGAGTCTTATCAAATAAAAACTCAACTAACAGACCATCTGCAAGTATCATATTGATTTATAAAAATCTAAGTACCTATCACCTACAAATACAATGAATATATTTGTATTAGTGAAATAAAACAATACAGACAAAAAGTTATTAGAAAAAATGATAAAAACAAAGTATCATTTTATATTCACCTAATAGTAATCTTCGCTTACTATTAAATGTAAATATATTTCATATTTATTTAAAATTCTAATAACACAATAAATAAAAATAATAATAATATTTCAATGAAAGGTTAAAATTATACCAGATGATAATATCAAGTTATCGTTCCTCCAAGTGTATCCTCAAACTTCTATAAAAGATCCTAAGATCTAATTAAACTCTCTTCTGATTCTAGGACAACTTGTATTCTTACTTCATACCAATTTGGTCCTAGTGTCTGGCTCTCTGCTATAGTTTTTGGATCTATGCTATGGAGTACTCCTTTTTCCACAATTTTCATTGAATCAAATAAACTTTTGATCAAAATAGAACATTCAATCTACATAAAAGTGCAAAAAATATAAAAGTTTGAAGAGTTTGAAGATGTGTCAAACAGAGAATAAAAATGAAATTAAACAAACATTACCAATAAAGATGGATGATGAGGAATAAAATTTATGAATAACTACTTGGTGATGTGTGTTGATTACTATTATAATTTGAAAGAGGATTCTGATTTGATTGATCCGAAATCTTTACTTCTAATATTGCAATATTAGAAGTACTCCATATTGGACTTACTTTTTAATTTGCACATCCATATTTTTTCTAATTTTGTCTGTTGTTCCATCACTAGTCGATTGCATGTGCCACGACTAGAAACTTCTCCCTATAAATCAGATGGACTAACACCATCACCAAACATACGTACTTGACCAGGTCTGTATAGTACCATGATTTGAGCAAATATATCATTCTGATTCACTTGACCATTAGAACCTTCAAGAATTTCATTTGTTAATTCATTCATTATAGCTTTTATCAAAACATGACATGTTGATACTTATTAAATACATAATGATAATTAAAATAAATTATTTTTTCTACAACATAGTTGAAGAGTATAAAATAGCTTACTAATCTTTCTGCTACAACATTGCTTGAGGGACTCCCATTGGCATGAGTAAAGCAAGCTTAGAATAATTCAGCTGATGTTGGAGGGTGTCCCTTTTTCTTTTTCCTGCAAATATTTAAGTTCATCCCAATCTAATGAGCAAAAGCTCGATAAATCTGTCCAATCCAAAAAGTCAAAAGTTTGAAGCTTATAAGAAACATTCTCTAAAGCATTTTAAGATCCACCATACTCAACTCATTTAGCAAGTGTTGTAATTCATATGCTACATAATATATTGCACATGTATAGGTAGCTAACAACAATGAAGTCTATATCTTCTGCAAACATTCTATAATTCTGACAACAATAAACTCTATATTATAGATGCATTAAGCTTTAACTTAGTAGTGGCCTTACTATCTTCTCCAATTCTATTAATTTGCCTTTATTTTTTAAATAAAATTTGACTTATAAGAAATGGATTAGTTTTTCAAACAACGGTGTGCCTTAAACTGAAATGATATTCGAGTTCGCAAATGAGGGCATCTACCTAATTGAGGTTGAGGTTATAGTATTAATGCAATGATATTAAAAAATAACTATCCATATGGATAATTATTTAAGTTAGAATTTTCTAATTGAAAACACCAATATCAGTTTTAAGCGGGATGAAAAAAAAAGAAGAGGATTGCATTAAGCTAAATCAACGTACATAGCATGACACCGTGTCAAAAGATAAAGAACCATGATAACACATTCAGACAAAAACACTATCAAGTGGCAATACAAATTAGGAAGCAACCAATTAACACTATCCATGCCACCCCACCATCATTCATCACTCAACAATTGCTTAGAAAGAAATAGAAAGTAAGTTATAGTTTGGGTCCAAACACAAAGAAAAAGGTATGCAGGTTGATGGAGCAGCAAATTCCTTGTCCAACTTGGTAGGAAACAAAAGAAAATAGGACCTCTGTTATACCACTATTAGCCCTGAACTTCTCTAGCTTGGCTTTAAAGATGTGAAAGAAAGGATAGAATACATCCTAATTAAGCCCAATACCACTAACACAAGACACTTAAGGATAGAATACATCCTCTGTTAAGTTAGATAACACATGGGAAAGTAGCAACACAAATATAGGATGATCGAGATGAAGGCAATTCACTCTAATTGCCTAGGGAATCCTAATGAATACATAATTCAAATACTTGCAGGCATTAGCTTTCACGACAGTTGAAAGTTTCACAAGAATAAACAACACCACACATGGTCTTATAATAAACTCTATAGTTTGGGGATACTAAAACTTGTATAGAAATATAACAAGAAAATGAAAAGAAAAGAAAGCATGTTGTCCTCAGGTGACAAGGGGGAGCTTAGCTAACATCATGTAAGATCAAGGAATGTATATCGGCACCTTGCTTGCTGCGGAGGTTGCTGCTGTGAAGAGGGAGGCATGCAGTGGAGACGGTGGATGCGGTGCTACAGGGGAAAGGAAGGAAGGAGGTACGATGGAAGAAAGGCCACCTGCGATGCCGAGGCGATGTGGAGAGGAAGAGGGCCGGCTATGGAGAGATGTGGAGGCGATGCGATGCGGAGCGATACAGAGAGGAAAAGGGTTGGCTGCGGAGAGATGCGGAAGCAATGCGGAGAGGAAAAGGGGCAGCTGCGGAGAGGAAACTTCGTGGCAATGGCAAAGGCGAAACCCTCGCCCTCACCTCAGGGCCCCCGCCGCACCCTGCCCAGGGTCATCACGAGGGAGGTAAATCACGGTAGCTCGGTGGCAAGTACGTAGTGGGCCGAGACTTTTTTGCACAGAGATAGGGAATAAATCCCCGTTGCCCTGCGGACTCGAACCCATGTTCTCAGTGGCAAACTTCCACGCCTTTACCAGCCGAGATAACCCCGTGGGGCGGCTGCGTGGGGAAAGGTAAAGGCTTTAACGAGCGGCTATTTTGCGGAAATGAGGAGAAGGAGAAGGTTTAGGGGTTTAACTAATTATATAATTTTAATTAATAGATTAATATTGATATTTATTAAATATGTAGATAAAGAGTCTAATTTAATATTTATTTTTTTAAAAAAAATATATTTTTGATAAGTATCCTTATAAGATGTTTATCACGACACTATAAAATAAGTGCCGTAAAAAAATGTCACAATAGATTAATTAGATTAATTTTCTTATAGTGTTAATTTCATGTGAAAAATTATCAAAAAAATCAAATGAAGAAAAAAGAATACAGCTTCACATTTGTTTATATTCAGCAGAGTCCTCTCTAAACTTAATGTCCCACTACCTTTGTTAAACAAAAGAAAGACTTCAATTGCAAGTACTCGCAATTGAGAACTGTAACCAACATTTCATTCAAATCCGAAAGATAAAAAACTATAAAAAAAAACACATGAAAGTTGTAAAAAAAAACATGGTGATGAGTTGAACGCATGAGATCGGTGACAAAGAGATTGAGGGAGGCAAAGCATCCAAATGTCACTAGTGTCTGGTTTTGGTACTTGATGCAAAATTATAAGATCTATTTTGAGTCACTGAGAAAGAAGCCGACATTCGATGCCCCTTCTCTTTCATGTATTTTTGTTATTAAGTGCCATACTATTTCTTCTTACACCTGGATATTAGATACAGGGTGTAATGATATATAGGAGTTAAGGAATAGAAGACTGGTCAAGAGATAATTAAATTTGTGAGTTGGCGATGGAGCAAAGGTTGCAGTTATAGTCATCGAAATTTATTTGTTGAAGCTCCCTAATGGACTAGTTTTAGAGTTGGATAATTGTTATTTTGTTCCTGTATTAAAAAAAAATATTATTTCTATTTCATACTTAAATAGAAAAGATTTTCATTTGATGTTTAGTAACAATTCTTGTTATATAACTCTAAATGATATTCTTTATGGAATTGGAGCTTTATGCAATGACATCTACGTTAGATATATTCAGCGGTATACTCAATATCGAAATAAGCAACAAACGTGCTCAAAAGGATGATCAGTTAATCTCCTACTCGTGATATTGTCATCTTGTCCATATAAGTAAGAGACATATGTCTAAATTACACAAGTATAAAATTTTAGAATCAATTGAATTAGATTCATTTGATGCATGTGTCTCATGCTTAAAAGACAAGATGACTAAGTTGTTATTTACTAGAAAAGGTGAACTAGTAGGAGAGTTGTTTGGCTTTACATATACTGATATATGTGGACCGATGTCAACTTGAGCATTAGGAGGTTATAACTATTTCATTACCTTCATTAATGATCGCTCATGATTTGGGCATGTATATCTTATAAGATATAAGTCTAAAGCCCTTAAAGATTCAAAGAATTCAGAAATGAAGTAGATAAATAACTTGATAAAAATATTAAAATACTTCGATCTGATCGAGATAGGAAATACGTAAGTCAAAATTTTCAAGATTATCTGAGGGATAATAGAATATTATTTCAATGGACTACACCTCATATTCTACAACACAATGGTATATCTAAAAGGAGAAACTGAGTCTTGTTAAATATGGTAAAATCAATGATGAATCATGCAAATCTTCCCAAAATCTTTTAGGGTTACGCACTGGAGATAGCTGTTTACTTGCTAAATAAAGTTCCGACGAAGGTAGTCTCTACTATTCCATTTGAAAAATGGACTGATAAGAAACATCACTTATCATACTTGAAGATATAGGGTTGTCCTGCTTATGTAAAGAGGACTATATCAGATAAGTTCAATGCTAAGTCTGATAAGTGTTTATTTATTGGATACCATAAGGAAATTAGAGGATATCAATTCTATCATCCCTTGGAACAAAAAATATTTATTTCAAGACATGTTGTATTCCTAGAAAAAAAAATTCTCTTGTAGAAAAACAGTAAAAGTGATCATACTTCAACAAATGAAGCTTCATGAGTAGACTAACTTGTCAAAACTATACATTTGTAATTCATTTTCCTTCAAACTAATTCATTGGTTTAGTGGCACCCCTTAATAAAAAAGTGTTTTCCAGTAGCAAATGAGATTTTCCTGTAGCAAATGAGAAGCCTTCTATGTCATCATGTAAATGTTTTTGCTCTACATGTTTGTCGCCTCATGGGGTCAAATGGTGAAGAAGATGGAGATGTGCCCCAAATAAAATTAGAAAGATACTTTTCATTTGGATGATACGAGGAAAATCGCCAATGCTTACTCAGAAGATAAAACTAGCAAGACACTTTTGGTCTCCTTGTTTGGGATGTGATGGTTGGAGATGTTCCACAATAAATTTATTGATTTTTTTATTTGACGAGACTTTGTTACTAGTTCTAAAACTAAATATTTTAGATGTATTTTATTAATTAGTGTGTAGTTAGTTTTAGTTCTAAAAAGCTATCATTAGTGTTGTATTTGTAAAATTAACTTAAATGATGAGGTGACTAAAAAAAATTTGCATTAGCACTTTGATTTATATGGATGAATTATGATGATATATAAATTTTGAATTTGAATTACACATTTAAATAAATATTTGCAATAATTTATAATGTCTTTATAAATTATTATAAATGACATTTAATAATGTCATAGATTAGTTAATGGAACATTTAAAATAATCTTATAAATTATCTTTATTGACAACTTTTATTGTCCTTATAAAAAATATATAACACTTATAATTATCAATATAGATTAGTTTAGGTGACATTTAAGTTTATCTTTATTACGATAATAATGTGACATACATAAAATGTCCTCGAAACATGATTATTTCTTGACATTCTTGATTGTCATTATATCCCTAAATTAAGATATTTTTGAAGTTAACATTGCTATTTTATAATGACATTATAAAAATGTAAGGAATGTCATAGGGCCTAAGACGACATCACTTTATAAGGTGTTTATCGATGATGCCATCATAACTTTAATGTTACTAAAAATATACTATATGGGTGTTTATGTGTGCCCTTAAAGAGCATTTTTCTTATAGTGAGGCAAAGCAAGTTATAATATTGGCATATGTTTTTTTTGGTTTAAATCTCCTAATATATTTATCTTTTTTAAAATAAGATTTTTTTTCCCTTACTTTTTCTTAAATAATAGGTCTTTCTATACCTGGTTATAGGTTTAGGCTAAATGGCTAGCTTGGTTGGCCTTGTTCTTGTTGGTGCAATTTCTCTTGAGTCAAAGTTGACTAAGCTTGAGGTGGCTCAAGCTTGAGTCTTAATGTTTGAGGTTTGATGTTTGACAATGTATGGAGATTGTAGGTGTAATTATTCATATGGAATATTGTTGATCAAAGGTTGATCAAAAGAATCAAGTATGTCAAGGTTGACCGAATGCTTGACTGGAAAGTCCTAACTGGAGGTTAGGCAAGGGCAAGACCAACGGAAAGGTTGGTAGTAGTTGGGAAAGTTCTGGTAACTGAAGGTAGGTAGTGTGAAAAGTCCTAGTGAGTGAAACTAGGCAATGAGAAAAGCCCTAGTGAGTGAAGCCAAGTGAAAAACCTTAGTGAGTGAAGTTAGGCGGTGAGAAAAGTCCTAGTGAGTGAAGCCAGGTGAAAAGCCCTAGTGAGTGAAGTTAGGCAGAGAGAAATCTTGGTGAGTGAAGTCAGGTGGTCAAAAGCTCTGGTGAGTGAAGTCAAGCATGTGAAAATCTAGATGAATCAAGGCTGACCAGATATTTGATGTTTGAAAGTCTAAGTGGGTCATGGAGGGCTGGACGATTGGCATGAGACGATAAGTCCAAGTGGGTCAAAGTTGACTAGACACTTGACATGAGGAGGAAAATTCAAGTGAGTTAAAGGATTGATCAGACACTTGGTAGCGAAGTCCCAACAGGTCAAAGTTGACTAGATGCTAGACAATAAGGAGTCCCAACAGGTCACAATTAATCAGATGTTGGACGTGGGAACCCTAAACTTGAGTTAAGCAAGTTTGAGTTGGTTAATCGATCAGGTGATCGATTGAGTCAGAACCCAATCGATCAGTGTATCGATTGGGCAATGCATTTTTGTCGTTAGGAGCTTAATCGATCAGGTGATCGATTTAGAGAAATTCGCGAGAGAATAGAGAGTCTCTTGATCAATTGGGCAATCAATCCAGAGCACTCTCAATCAATCAATTGATCAAGTGATCGATTGGGCAGTGCATTTTTGTCGTTAGGAGCTTAATCGATCAGGTGATCGATTTAGAGAAATTCGTGAGAGAATAGAGAGTCTCTTGATCAATTGGGTAATCGATCCAGAGCACTCTCAATCAATCAATTGATCAATTGAGAGAGGTTTTTCGTGAAGCACAGTGCATGTTGTGCAAAATTGATTAGGAAGGTGCCTAATCAATTCTGGGACTTCTCACAAAAACATAGAGACACTTTGGATTGATCAGTTGATCGATTTAGCTCCTCCAATCGATCAACCGATTGATTGGATTATAAACGTTGCACAGGTTGTGAGCTTTAGACAGCTGGGATCGCCTGAATCTAATGTGACAATTGATTGGGAGTAAGCCCAATCGATCGGGAACCCTAGATTGCGAAGGATAAAGTCGTTGGTGAGATTTAAATGCAACAGAGCTTACATGATTCTCCTCCACTATTGTTCGCCGAACTTTGAGCTTGGAAGACAAGTGTTGTTGCACTTTCCAACTGGTCTAGAGGCATCTTCTTCAACAAAAGATCAAGCAAGAAGAGGTTTTCATTTATATTCTTGTATTTACTTCTTGCTTCAAGTTATATCTTTGTTGTTGAGTTGTACAAGGTTTCTCCACCTCCAGATTGTTCCAAGAAGGAGTTGTTTTCATAGTGGAGAGTGTGCTCGAGTGTGAATCCTTGGATTAGTTACCTCATCTTGAGGTGGATACCAAGTAAATCTTAGTGTTAGCATTGGTGGAGCTTCTCTTCGTGTTTTCCCTTATAAATCATCATTAATGAAGCGAGGTGAGCTATTATATTCACCCCTCCCAGCTCCCGAAGTGTCCCAACATTTCTTTATTTGTGCTTATGTTGGTTCAATCTATATTATTGCATAGTATATATCTGACTATAGAAACCATACTATTGATTTTTAAATTATTTTTTTATTTGGATATAGAGCAATATTTTGTTGCACGCCTGGAGTGCATGATTGAGGAGGAGGGGCCCACATAGGAGGTGCTCATTATTAGGATGTATATTAAAAGTCTACCTTTTTGTATGAACATTTATTTTGAAATGAGAATCACATTGGTTATATGTATGCTGATCCTATCCGAGAACGAGTCGACGGACGCTGGGGAGGTCGCGCTCACGTTGACTGGATGCCGCCTGAAGATGGCGTGGACCTCCAACGAGCGAAGCCTGGAACCACAAGTCGTTAGTACCGAGCCATGGAGGGGTTCCTCGGCGATGACCCTCCGACGCTCAAGTCAGGCAATGGCAAGTGAATGAAGAATGAAGTAGAGAAGGAACAACAACGTAACTGTAGCTACAGTAGTGAACATACCTCCGTCGAAGCCTGGGGGCCCTTATATAGGGCTCCTGGGATGCGCGTGCATGCTTCCCAAGGCATGCACGCCTCCCGAAGCATACCTGGAAAGGACGTATCAGAAAAGCATGTCTGACATAATACCTCAACAACCCGAGCATATCCCTGACATAGCAATGGAAGCTTCCATCGTACAATTCTCTGTCTGATCATGCCGCCGATCATGCCGCCTGTCGATGACACTGGTCCCTAGGAAGATATCGCCAACTGCCCTCTTGTCCGTTACCGGGCCGAGTGGGAAAGCCGCTCGACCTGTTTAAGGTCTGGGTGATACAATAGCTGGGCCGAGCGTCTGCTCGGCCGATGACTTGCGAGCGGGGGAGCCCGTCTGTCGAGTCGAAGCTGCGCCCACTGCTTAGCTGAGCGGGGTGACCACTCGGCCTTCGTCCCTCTTTCGAGCTTTATGAGCGTCGAAAGCTCAGTGTTCGACCAAGCTGTCGAAGTGTCAGATCGGCTACTCCTCCTGCCGATCGGGAAAGTAGTTCACCCGCTCAGATGCCTACCTAGGACGCTGACCACTTCAACCTCCTGCCGGGTGGCCCCACCTTACCTCCGGATCACGTGCCCCCCTCAAGTCTAGTTGAAGGAGGCTGCAAGTCCGACTGACTGGACAAGTAGTCTGGTGACCAATTGGCCGATTAACTAATAGGTGGGTTGCATCCCGATCGGCCGGTGTAGGACTGATCTCTCTCTGTCGGTCGGCGCATTGAGCCTTTGTACTCGGATATGTTAACGTGTGAGCTTTTTCACCATTGCTCCTAGAGGAGCGTGAGCTGGGCGGGCAATGCTGATACTGCCCAAATCTCCTCAGAATTCACGCAAATCACCCCCATTAAGGCCGAGCACGCGCCCGCGCCCATTAAATACTGCCCTTTGGGAGGGCGCCACGTGTCGCTAACGCAGCCGTCGCACGTCCGAGATGACAGCTATTGATGTGACGTTTGGTGGTTTGAATTCAACGGTTGGATGTGCTCTTGGATTCCCAAGCCCTAGATCGGACGGCTCTGGTCGGCTATGCCCCTCTTTATAAAGCCTCAGCGTCGCCTTTCCTTACTCTGCATTTTCTTCATGTTCTCCGACGATTTTGCTCCGGTGATTCTGCTTGCGTACATTTCTCCAGCGATCCTCAGCTTCCTCAAGCGACTTTTCTCTCCGTAAGCCTTTCAACCTTTCCCTCTCCATTGTTGTTTTCCCGCTGCTCTTTTCTGCCGCCGTATTTTTCAGCTTTCTGTGTTTTCCGGCCATCTTTCCCTCAAGTCTTTTGCCTTTTCATTTCATGGCCATGGCAAGCTCTTCGCAGCCATCCGACCCCGCTCCCAGTCTCTGGTATACTACCATGGAGACCCGGTTCGACGCGGGCGATGCCGCGAGTTTGATAAACACCTTTGAGCTTCCTTCCGACCATGGAATAGTTCTAGCCTCTCCGTCCGATCAGCCCAATGACCCGTCGGTCGGCACAATCTGTTTCTTCTGAGACCAATTTGTGGTCGGTCTTCGGTTTCCCATCCACCCCTTCATAATCGAGGTTTGCAACTACTTTCGTGTCCCCCTCGCCCAGCTCGCCCCCAATTCCTTTCGCCTGCTGTGCAGCGTGGTAGTGTTGTTCTGAGTGCACAACATTCCACTGACCCCTCAGGTCTTCCACTACTTTTATTACCCTAAACAGTCCGAGCTGGGTACTTACCTGTTCCAATCTCGCATTGGTCTAGTCTTTTTTGATAAAATGCCCTCCTTCAACAAACACTGGAATGAGTATTTCTTCTTTCTGAGACTCCCCGAGCTACCAAGCTTCCAGACCCGATGGTAGGTTGGGCTTCCTACTCAACCTGATTTGAAGAGGTACAAGACCCGGCCGGACTACCTCCATGCTGCTAATATGCTGGCCGGCCTGAAATTCGACATTCATAAGTTGCTGCCAGAGGGAGTGATGTACGTGTTTGGGCTAAGTCCGATCCGAACGAAGCTCCCGAGCAGCTTAGGTACGAAATTCCTCAACCTTCTTCCCTTGAGTCTAACTGATTCTTATCTCCTTTTGCAGCCGACATCATGATGTGCACTCGGGCAGCCGACATAATGAAGGCCAAGCAAGCTGAGATTGAAGCAACTGCAACCAAGGAGATGGAATAGCTCGGCTCGCAGGAAGGTACAGTTGAGGAAACCCCAGTCAGCTCGCAGGAAGGTACAATTGAGGAAACCCCAACTGTGGGGGAGGGGACAGTCGAATGGACGGCCAGCGTAGGAGGGGCTGCCGACCTGGGCCCGGTCCAAGGAGTGTCACCCATCATACATGCTGAGGGTTCGGGGTCCTCGGGTGATGAGGTGCCACTCACCTGCAAGAAACGTCGAACGGATGCGTTTTCCCGCTCCGCCACTTCGGCCGTACAAGCCTCTACGGGGGGAGGCACCCCCTCTCCAGCTACTCTTACAACAGTGGAGGCTACTTCTTCCGATCGGACTCTATCTTTTGCTGAGCTACCAAAGCCGCTCGTCGTTCAGCCGATTACTTCCTTGCCTCCGGCTAGGCGGAGGATAAAATAGTCCGTTATTCTCCCAATCCCCCTTGCTCAAGCTTCCGGCCCGACGACCTCCTCTCAATCGGCACCGAGCGAGCGATGGTCCATCTCCGCTACGCTGCTGACAGAGGATCTTCTTGCGCCAGGTGACCAGCCCAGCTCTCCTCAGCATCAAGTCTGTATCCGTGGTTGGCTCGCCTGTGTCTGGGAGGAAGCAAGGGCATGAACGACGGTGAAAGCTCCTGGAACGCTTGCTGATAGTCATTTGGAAATGTCCACCGAGGTTAGTATTCTCAACTACCAGTTCATGACTTACCTCCGCTCAGCACTAATGCTTGCTTGCAGTTCTGGGTGGAGAACATCGCCATGTGCCAACAACTAGCTCAAGTGGAGGATGAGCTGAAGAAGCTCAAGATTTCCGGAGAAGCTTCCTCCTCCCAGGGGCCACCGACCGCTCGTCTACAGGCCGACCTGCAAAAGGCCTAACAACTTCTCGCGGCGGAGCAGCAGAAGTCGGCCGAGCAGGCCAGTAGGCTGAGCCAGATTGAGGCACAATTGAAGACCTACGACCGAAAACTCGATTTGGCTTCTACAAGGAAACAACGGGCCATCGCCGACCTAGAACTGAAGAACCAGGAGGCTCGTCAGTTGGCCGAGCAACTCAAAGATGCGGAGAACCTTCTGATCGTCGAGTGGGAGAGCCGTTCGGCCAAGGAGGCTGAGCTTCAAGGTCAAGTGAAGCACCTCGAAGAAGATCTGGAAGCCTCTCGCGCTGCACTATCAACCTACCAAGAGGCTGAGCTGGGCCGCTTTGCGGTCCTGAGGCAACAGTACCTCCGCTCGGACCAATTTCTAGAGAAGGCTACCAACCAGATTGTCTGATTGTTCAAGCTGGCCATCGACGCTACGCTCATCCAACTGAGGACGAACGACCATATTTCTGAAGCTCTGTCCGACAAGGATGTCAATCACGTCCAGCTCCTCGAAGCCATTCCCGACAAAGCCTTTGATTATATTGAGTGAGCAAGGGGCTTGTAGAGAGCATATTTTGTAAGTTTTGAATGCACTCCTGTCGTTCGGCAGTGTTGAACCTATTATCAATGAAATCTTTTTGTGCTCTTTCTTCATATGCTATCTTTTTGCTAGTATTTGGTTGTATAGTTCCGATCAGCTGTTACGATCGTACTTTTATTATTGAAAGATTTGCTAGAATCATACCTCCAGGATTTATAGTCGTCGCTTGACTCTTGATTTTAACGTCTCTGCTAGACGATCTTCTAAGACAGGAGTTTAAGTTCGCCGCTTGACCGTTGGAGGAGCCATGGGTTTAACGTCGTCACTCGACGTTTGGTGAAGACCGGGGTTTAAGGTCGCCGCTCGGCCGTCGATGGAGACATGGATTTAACGTCGCCGCTCGACGATTTGGTGAAGACCGGGGTTTAAGGTCGCCGCTCGACCGTCGATGGAGACATAGGTTTAACATCATCGCTCGACGATTTGGTGAAGACCGGGGTTTAAGGTCGTCGCTCGACCGTCGATGGAGACATGGGTTTAACGTCACCGCTCGACGATTTGGTGAAGACCGGGGTTTAAGGTCGCCGCTCGACTGCCGATGGAGACATGGGTTTAATGTCACCACTCGATGATTTGGTGAAGACCGGGGTTTAAGGTCGCCGCTCGACCGTCGATGGAGACATAGGTTTAACGTCACCGCTCAACGATTTGGTGAAGACCGGGGTTTAAGGTCGCCGCTCGACCGTCGATAGAGACATGAGTTTAACGTCGCCGCTCGACGATTTGGTGAAGACCGGGGTTTAAGGTCGTCGCTCGACCATCGATGGAGACATGAGTTTAACGTCGCCGCTCGATGAGTATTTGGGCGCACCTTTCATCCAGCTGTCCACATAATCAAAGGGCATAGGAAAAACGGAAGTACACCTCAATTACATTGGCACACCTTTCATCCAGCTCAGTATGACTGGAGGTGGTTTGCGCTCCAAGGGCGTTCTAGCCGTCGCCCGTCTTCATCCTCTATGTAGTAGGTGCTCGAGTAGAGCTTTTCCACTACTTTGAATGGTCCGGCCCACGGAGCTTCAAGTTTAGTGACGTTGTAGACCGGCTTCACCTTCTTCCACACGAGGTTGTCGACTTGGAACGACCTCGGGATCACTCGTCAATTGTAGTTTTGTCTTATCCTCTACCTATAGGCCATCAGTCGAACGACTGCTTTGTCGCATGTCTCATCCATGAAGTCCAACTCCAAAAACCTCCGCTCGGTGTTATCTTCGTCGTAGTGCTGTATTCGATTGGATTCGATTCTGACCTTGACCGAGGCGACTGCTTCACCATCGTATACAAGGTGGAATGGGGTTACACCCGTTCCTTCTTTGGGGGTCGTGCAGATTGCCCATAATACGCCAGGGAGCTCGTCCACCCAGCTTCCTCCGATGTGGTCGAGCCGAACTCGCAAAACCTGCAAGATCTCCTGATTGGCGACTTCAGCCTATCTGTTGCTCTGAGGGTACGCTATGGAGGTGAAAGCCTGCTGGATGTCATACTCCTCGCACCACTCTTTGAGTTTTCGTCCGGCGAATTGCCTACCATTGTCTGAGACAAGTCGATGCGGAATGCTGAACCGACAGATGATATGCTGCCAGATGAACTTTTGGACCATCTGCTCGGCTTCAACCTACTTAGAAAAGTAGTCCACCGCGACGAGTAAAAACTTTCACTGCCCGGTCGCCATGGGAAAGGGTCTCACAATATTCATGCCCCATTGGTCGAATGGGCACGACACAGTGGAGGCCTTCATCGCTTCAGTCGGTCGATGGGAAAGGTGGTGATATTTCTGGCAAAACAGACAGTTAGCTACTGTCAGAGCGACATCTTCCTGTAGAGTTAGCCAGAAGTACCCGACCAGCAAAATCTTCCTCGCTAGCGACCGACCGCCCGAATGCCCTCCACAGGAGCCTTGGTGTACTTCTTGCAGTATATAGTTGATGTCTTCTGATCCGACGCATTTAAGCAATGGCCTGGAGAAGGCCTTCTTGTAGAGCTGGTCCTCGACTAAGGTGAAACGACTGACTCTTCTTCTTAGTAGGCGAGCTTCCTCCTAATCGTAGGAACTCTATTATGGCCGTTCTCCAATCGCTGGGGAAAGTGAGCCCCTCCATCCGATCGACATGTGCCACCAAGGATACTTTCTCAATCGGCAGAGTAATGACGATCGGCGAGAGTGAGCTCGCCAACTTAGCAAGCTCATCCGTCGCTTGGTTCTCTGCTTGGGGGATCTTGTGGATGATTACCTCCTAAAAGTTTGCCTTCAGCTTTTTGAAGGCTTCGACGTACAACTTGAGCCACGTATTACTGATCTCGAATGCTCCAATCAGCTGCTGAGCGGCTAATTGAGAATCAGAGTGGATAAGAATCCTGCTAGCGCCAACGTGCCAAGCGGCTTGTAAGCTAGCTATAAGAGCCTTATACTCGACTTCGTTGTTAGTTGCCCTGTACTCTAGCCGAATGGACACCTGCACCCGCTCTTCTTATGGGGAGATAAGAAATATACCGATCCCACTACCCTGCCGGGTGGACGACCCATCCATGTAAACTTTCCAGACTGAATCGGGTTCGGGGTTTTGTACCTCTGTGACCCTGCTGAGGCCAGACACCACATGGCCGTGCCAATTGGCACGGCCGTGCAGCACCATCAAAGGAGGAAATGAACATGGTCGTGCCATCTAGGCACGACCGTGTCGTCGCAGCCAAACCCTAGTCTATATAAGGGTTTTAACCCTTTTTCTCGAGGGAGGGAGCGCCGGGAAGCGATCCGTCAGTTGGAGAATCATCTTGGAGCCATCCCATGCCGTCTTGGACCTTTGTCCAACGATCTTCCACCACCATATCATCTCCAGAGGCAGAGGATTTGACCCGAAGGTCACTCGTCGACATAGGATAAGCATATTCTTTTCTTCTTTCTCCGTGTCTGAAGATTGTATGTCTATCTACTTTATGTCTTTAGGTATTTATTTGACACTTATGGAGTAGATCCTCTGTTCTAGAATTAGGGAGTAGTTGTGATTCGGTTTGATGTAAAACTCATATTGTACTTACACTCGGATGATCTTTTATGCTTTGTCTCAATTGCATGTTGCTTGATTGTGTAGAGCTTGTTAACCTCATAGAGGGATTATTCCTAGATCGTACACCCAAGGGGCCCTAGTGACAGGGGTAACCCGTTTATGGACGTCTAGGATACTTCCTTGAAAGGAGAGGCAAATTCTCCTCAAGGAAGCGAGAGACCAAACCTAAGTCTTAACCACTATTCTTAACTTACCAGTTAGAGTCGTGTCCTCAAGATTTACCGAGGTGCCCTAGTGACAGGGGTAAATCGTGACAGGACTTCTTAGGGTCCTTCTTTACCCTGGTATTTAAGAATAGTCGCTTTAGCTTCCGACAATTGCATGTTAAAGGACAACGAGTGTAGGATAAAGCGTGACACATCAATACCACCACAACGAAACTGACCTCCTAGAGCTCAACATAACCAAGAGAACACTTCGACTCACCAGCTCTCGACTCTTCCCTCGATCTTTCTTCCCTAGATTATTTGCAATCATTGGTAGTCTAGCTAACCCTTAGTGAACAATTGCTAGTGCTTATAACCAGTCCATGTGGGATCGATATTTTTATTACTGACGACGAATCCGTGCACTTGCGGAATCGTAACAAGTTTTTGACGGCGTTGCCGGGGACTGCGTCTATAACATTAGCAAAATCATATTGGATTAGACTAGGCTTTCTTTTCCTTTCTTACTTCTTCGCTTTCCTTTCTTACCTTCTTACTGCATTTCACTTTTTGTTCCACTTAACATTTCATATCCTATCCTTGCATGCAAACTAGTCTTGCAAGAGATTTAATCGCCCGCATGACTGTTCATTTCGCGCTCCTAGTTGGCCCGGATAGGACATGATGTTTAAGCCACTGAAGGATTATGGAGCCCCGCAGTCTGTAAAAGAGCTGGGACCAATTGTGTTCCTAGAAATTCCAGCAAGGAATTTTATGCTCAGACCTCGTTCATCTCGAAGGTTCAGGAAAATCAGTTTGGGGGATCAGATTCGAAGAATCCTTACTTACATCTATTGGATTTCCACAGTTATTACAACACACTGAGACTGGAGGGGGTTCTAGCTGATTCAGTACACCTCATAATTTTTCCATTCAGTCTAAAAAGCAATGTAAAAGTTTGGTTCAACACTCTGCAACCGAGAAGTATCAAGACATGGGATGAATTGGAAAAAAGGTTTCTAGACAGATATTTCCCTCCAAAAAGGACTACTCATTTGAGGAATCAGATTCTGCACTTAAAGCAACGAGAAGGAGAGGCATTGCATCAAGCTTGGGATATATACTTGTCAATCCTATGTCAGTGCCCACATCATCGTATTCAGAGATGGTTGATCCTTCACATATTCTACATTGGACTATCACTCCAAGACAAAAGCCTTTTGGATGCAGCGGCTAGGGGAGCACTCATGAAAAAGGATTTGGACGAAGCACAAGAAATAATTCATATAGTGACATCAAATCTCAGCGAGTGGTCAGGATAGATGTACTAAACCTATCTCTACACCCGATTGCTATAGGAGAAGACATGGGAGTGCGGACAGATGAAAGCAAGTTAAGACACGCAGGAAACAAGGTTCAGGAAGGATTAGAGGAACCCATCAGGGTGCAGTGCAAGGATGCAAAAACAATATTTCCTTGGTGCGAAGAGGCCTTATTAAAATCCCTGGGAGGATTGATATCTACCTCGGCTTCAATTATGGAAGAGGACCTGGATAGCGACGACGAAGTTGAGAGAATGACTCAAGAAAATAAGGAAGCACCAGAGGAGGCCGAGGTAAACGAGGAAATTCGGCTGTTAGAACAGGAACCAGCCTTGCCTGAGATTGTGCCACCCCAAGTGGAGTTAAAACCTCTACCGACTAACCTTAAGTATGCATTCCTTGGTCCAGATTCCACATTCCCAGTAATCATTAATGCAAACGTGATCGAGACAGAGACTCAAAAATTGATCAAGGAGCTAAGAGCATACAGAAAAGCGATCGGGTACACCATTGACAACATTAAAGGGATCATCCCTTCAATCTGTATGCACAGGATTTTACTCGAAGAGGGATATAAAAACTCAATTGAGCATCAAAGAAGATTAAACCCAAACTTGAAAGAAGTAGTGAAGAAAGAGGTGTTGAAACTCCTTGATGTCGGAATCATCTACCCTATATCGGATAGTGAATGAGTGAGCCCAGTCCATGTGGTCCCTAAGAGAGGGGGGATGACGGTGGTTAAAAATGAAAATAATGAATTGATCCCAACAAGGACAGTTACAGGGTGGCGGATGTGTATTGATTATAGGAAACTTAACAAGGAAACTAGGAAAGACCATTTTTCCTTACCATTCATTGATGAGATGCTGGAAAGATTGGCGAAACATTCCTATTTTTGCTATCTGGATGGATACTCGGGTTTCTTTCAAATCCCAATTCACCCCCTAGATCAAGAAAAGACCACCTTCACATGTCCTTTTGGTACCTATGCTTATCAACGAATGTCGTTTGGACTCTGCAACGCACCAGCTACATTTCAGCGATGCATGATGACAATATTCTCAGATTTCACAGAAAAGATTATGGAGATATTTATGGATGATTTTTCGATATATGGTAATGACTTCGACACCTGCCTTCTGAATCTTTCCAGAGTTCTCCAGAGATGCGAAGATGTAAACTTGGTTCTGAACTGAGAGAAATGCCACTTCATGGTTAAAGAAGGGATTGTGCTAGGACATAAGATTTCGGAGCGTGGGATTGAGGTAGACAAAGCTAAAATTGAGACAATTGAGAAACTACCTCCACCTCTTAACGTAAAAGGGGTTAGGAGTTTTCTAGGGCACGCTGGATTCTACAGGCGTTTCATCAAGGACTTTTCAAAGATTTCCAAGCCACTAACTAATCTGTTGATCAAGGATGCTGAATTTTGTTTCAATGACAATTACAATGAGGCATTTAAAAAGATTAAGAACTCTCTCGTGTCAGCTCCCATAATTCAAGCTCCAGACTGGGAACTCCCATTCGATATCATGTGCGACGCCAACGACTTCGTCGTAGGCGTGGTTTTAGGACAAAGGAAGGATAAAGTTCTGCACGCAATCCACTATGCAAGCAAGACATTGGATGCAGTCGAGATGAACTATTCTACCACTGAAAAGGAATTGTTGGGAATAGTGTTTGCAATCGACAAGTTCAGGTCTTATCTGGTGGACTCAAAAGTAATAGTATATTCTGATCATGCTGCCATAAGATATTTGCTTAATAAGAAAGACGTGAAACCTCACTTGATTAGATGGATCTTGCTTCTTCAGGAGTTCAATCTGGAAATCAGAGACAAGAAAGGGGCTGAAAATATCGTGGTAGATCACCTGTCCCGGGTATGACCGAATGGGCGAAAAGACGTGATTTTTGATCCACCCATTAACGATGTTTTCCCTGATGAACATCTGTTGGCAGTAGGTTCTGAAAGAGTCCCTTCGTATGCAGATTTTGTAAACTATCTTGCAAGTGGAGTGCTTCCCCCGAAACTCACCTGGCAGCACAAGAAGAAGTTTTTCTCAGACGTCAAACACTACATATGGGTTGAACCACTACTTTTTAGGAAATGCAAAGACACAATCCACCGAAGGTGTGTACCGAAAGAGGAGATCAAGGATATCTTATTTCACTGTCATTCATCATCTTACAGTGGACATTTGGGAGTGTCAAAGACAGTTGCTAAGATTTTGCAAGAAGGATTCTTTTGGCCAAGCCTATTTAGAGATATGAAAAATTTTGTGCAGTCTTGTGATCAATGCTAAAAAACTGGGAACATTACTAGAAGAAATGAGATGTCGCTAAATTGCATCCTTGAAGTGGAACTGTTCGATGTATGGGGGATAGACTTTATGGGACTCTTTCCTTCATCATGCGGAAACAACTTTATTTTAGTTGCAGTAGATTATGTATCGAAATGGGTAGAAGTCATAGCCTCTCCTGCCTACGATGCCAAAACAGTGATTAAACTGTTTAAGAAGGTGATTTTTTCACGGTTTGGTGTGCCTAGGACAATTATTAGCGATGAGGGCTCACACTTCATTGAAAGGCAGTTTGAAGATTTGTTAAGGAAATACGGAGTCAGCCACAAAGTAGCGACGCCTTACCATCCCCAGACAAATGGACAAGCCGAGATTTCAAACCGGGAGATAAAAGCAATATTGGAAAAGACAATGTCCAACTCCCGCAAGGACTGGTCGTTGAAATTGGATGATGCTTTATGGGCATACCGCACTGCCTTCAAGACTCCAATCGGAATGACCCCATTTTGACTTGTGTACGGTAAACCGTGTCATCTTCCGGTGGAACTGGAACACAAGGCTTACTGGGCAATAAAACAGCTTAATATGGACCTGAAGCTAGCTGGAGACAAGAGAAAGCTACAATTAAATGAACTTGATGAATTGAGGATGGATGCCTATAAACATGCCAAATCCTACAAAGAGATGACAAAGAGGTGGCATGATCAACATATCATGTGAAGGGAATTCAAAGAAGGGGGCTTAGTGCTATTGTTTAATTCAAGATTAAAACTATTCCCTGGAAAGTTGAAATCAAGGTGGACAGGGTCGTTCCAAATCAAAAAGGTTTACCCGTTCGGAGCCGTAGACATCAGGAACGAGGAGTGTGGAGAATTTAAAGTAAATGGGTAGGGTTTAAAAAAATATATCCGTGATGCGCCGATAGAGGATGTTATGCGGATATACTTCTCGAATCCGCGGCCACCCGAATAAACTAAAATGGGGTCAAGCTAAAGACCTAAAACAAGTGCTTGTTGGGAGGCAACCCAAGGGTTTCTCTTTCATTTTAGTTCATCATTCCTTTTGTCGTGAGTTTAAGTCGAGTGTTTCTATTATCTCTTTACTTCTGGTATTTCATTTTCAAGATGTGCATAGTCTCCACAAGCTGGCCATCAGCATTTTTCATGGGCATGGAGGTGATGGAGGAGCCGTAATGACAAAGAGAGAATCAATATGAGCATAAGGGAGCTGGCCGTGTGACCTCACACGGCCGTGTGAAGCCAACGTGGAGACTAAAGCCACGAGCCGTGCCACTCTGCATGGCCGTGTGGCTTATGCAGAGAAGGAAGAGGCACGGGCCATGCCAATTGGCATGGCCGTGCGACCATGCCAGAGAGGAGGAAGATCCGGGTCATGCCAACTGGCACGGTCGTGCGACTCATACAGAGTAGGAAAAGAGAAGGGTTGTGCCGATCGGCACGACCGTGTGACTTCAGCCGAGGAGAGGAAGAAGGAGGTCATGCCAAACGACATAGCAGTGCAAAATCAACGAGAGGGGGGCCGAGCAACCCTACACGACCCAACCCAATTCCCCTCTATATTAGGGCACGGGGGTGCGGAGGTTTGCACACCCGTGCCGCCTCCTTCACCTCCTTCCCCATATCTCCTTCTTTCCTCTCCTCCCCTCCAACTTCCCAAAGCACAACTACTCCTCCTCCACATTCATCCCACTTAAGTCTACCTTTCTTGTCGTCCACAATGTCAAGCTCTCGCCAAAGGAAAGGGAAAGAACCATTGGTTGTCTCAAACGAAGAGGATGCCCGCTCCAAAGGTACATCAAACAATTTCGGCATTATTTTCTCTAATGATGAGCAATTGCATCGTTATCGTGCTTTATGTAAACGTTCCATCTTGAGCACTAGGTTTATAGACCGAGACACCTTAGAAGTATTGGGACTTGGGAATGATATTGATTGGTTGCTTGATAGAATAGGTTGGACTAGCATAATGACCCTCAATTACCCAACCTATTCTCGGGTCGTCTTAGAAATTTTGAGCTCAATCAGTGTTCATAATGTTCAAGGAGGAGGAAAATTAAATTTTTATTTATTTAATGAAGACTACGAATGGAGTCTTGAGGATTTAAAGATATGCTACGATTTGCCTAGGGAGGAAACTTACATAATCTTACACGCTTTTGAGAATTCGAATTTTTGGGAGCAAATTGGTGGATAGTCTTGTTTTAATCCCCATGTCACAAATAGTAGTAATATCATTAACCCGATCTTTCGATATGTCCATATGTTGATGAGGAATATAATATTTGGAAGGGGCGGTAGGGATGAAATTGTGAGACTCTCGGACTTGTACTGTCTGTGGGCAATGATAGAAAACGTATCTGTTAATTTTGGGTACTTCTTTTTAAGACACTTGCTAACATTAGGAAGGACTTCTTCCTCCGCCCCTATTATCTTGGGAGGATTGCTTACTTATATTGCGGTTATACTGGGATATGATCTGAGTGGTCTTGAAATGATTGAGGATGTGTCTCGAATGGATTTGAATTTTTGTTTAACCAATCGCTTGATTCATCCAGAGGAGTATGAGTATAGTCTTGTGATCAAAGATAGCTTTCCCTTTAGACTGCCCAACCTGACCCTGACCACGATTCATGTTAAGGAGAATTGGTGTTTAACTTTAGCAGAGCAACAGCTTATCCCACCTCCACCTTCCTTGCCTAGAAATATGCCTTCGGCTAATAGAGATATTATGCGATTTGATTTTCAAGAATTTTGCCCTATTATCGAATCTATTCATCATGGCTTTGAACAAAATAATGAAGTGCTTACCAATGTTGTTCGATTGAAGGATGAGCAATTTAAGTTTTTACAACAGTGTTTTAAGAGTGAAAGGGAGTTATGTGCACGAATACTTGAATTTATGGAGACCCATAAAAAGAGAATGCTTTGGAACGAAGATTTTAGGTGGTATGTAAGGAACTTTCAGAGCAGTATTAATGAGTTGTTTTCGTATCATAAACGGGTAAGGGGATCAAGATGGGTGGCTCGGACTTATCCTGAGCTCCCAGACCTCCCCGACCTTCGGTCTCATCGACCGTTTTGATTTCATCGGGATGATGAAAAGTCTAAGTCTAGGGGGGTGTTGCACAACCTGAGTCGAATCGAGCCTTTCTTTTTGCCTTTCTCTTATTTTTGCATACTTTGCCTGCTTTTGCATATTTTATTTTTTTTGCTTTATTTTATTTAGTCTTGTTCTATTTGCATTTTATTTGTTTTTGCTTGCAACTCATTTGCATTTTTTCTTTCCTATCTTTAATTTTGTTGTATATTTGAGAACACCAACCGTCTACTTTCTCTGCTACTTGTTTGATAGCAAAATAGTTAGCATTTTCTTAGTTCATGAGTTTCCAGATGGTGTTAGTATGCTTGGTGTATCTTCTTCCTCTATTCTTAGTAGCATGAAATAAGCTAAGTATTGTACGGAGTTTAGTATAAGTTTTGGCCTAATCTTAAGGACCTTATTTTTACTACACTTAAGTACTTAAGCTTGAATGGTAGATATACTTTTGAAATAGTTATGATTCTCCAAATTATTTAGTACTTTTGTTCCCATGGTGATTCCTTACTTACATTTTGGTTACTAGATAACCTCGGATCATGGAAGCTCATTTGGAAAAATCCAAATCCCAACATATGCATTGCATGTGTAATAAGTGCTACATCTATAACACCCAAAAATAAAAAAAATGAAATAAGGGATAAAAAATAGTTGTTGTGAATGGAAACTAACAATTCACCCCTTTGAGACCGAGTTAGGTTACTGGGGAAATGAATGTTATGTTTCTCTTGACTCCGAGTAGCACCCTTTGAGACCTTGTGTAAATTAAGAAAAACGAACCAAGTGTGTGGAAGGTAAGTGCATATCACCGGGAACATTAGGAACTCGATCAAATTGTATAACGACTTAACTAGGCCAAAGAATTGAAACTTGAAGAGTTTGAGCTACTTACTGCACCGAGCACAAAGGACTTATGCTTAGGCCATACTTAGGTTGCTCCACAGTCATGCTTATCAATGAAACTAGTTGATAGAGTTAGGCGAATGCACCAGGGATTATAAAACACTGCAGGAACTCAGGACACATAGTTTGTAGCATTTTTCTTGAGAACAAGCAAAGGATCAAGTCTGGGGGTGTGATATGCGCAAATATTATGATCATTTACGCATATTTTAGCACACATTCACGTACTTTATGCATATATATTCGTTGCATGATTGTCTCTTTCATCTTGTATTCAGTATATATATCCTTTTGTTCGGATATCTGCTCTCTGTTTGGTTTTGTGTTGATAGGGACAACTTTCGGAGCGAAAACGATGATTATCAACACACCAGAATAAGCCGAAGAACACGGCCATGAACTCTTGGCACGGCCGTGTGACCAACAGAAAGGGAGCAGTGCATGGTCGTGCGACCGAGACCGAGGCAGTTCAACACACGGCCGTGCAACCTTGCACAGCCGTGCCACCCCGAGAACGAGATCAGGAAGTGCCCGGCCGTGCATCCTTGCATGACCGTACGGCAGGGACTGAGGCTAGACACCACATGGTCGTGCCAATTGACACGGCCGTGCAGCGCCATCAGAGGAGGAAATGAACACGGCCGTGCCATCTGGGCATGACCGTGTCGCCGCAGCCAAACCCTAGTCTATATAAGGGTTTTAACCCTTTTTTCTCGAGGGGGGAGCGCCGGGAAGCGAGCCATCAGTTGGAGAATCATCTTGGAGCCATCCCACGCTGTCTTGGACCTCCGTCCAATGATCTTCCACCACCACATCGTCTCCAGAGGTAGAGGATTTGACCCGAAGGCCACTCGTCGACATAGGATAAGCATATTCTTTTCTTCTTTCGTCAACGTATGTCTATCTACTTTATGTCTTTGGGTATTTATCCGACACTTATGGAGTAGATCCTTTGTTCTAGGATTAGGGAGTAGTTGTGGTTCGGTTTGATGTAAAACTCGTATTGTACTTACACTCGTTGGATGATCTTTTATACTTTATCTCAATTGCATGTTGCTTGATTGTGTAGAGCTTGTTAACCTCGTAGAGGGATTATTCCTAGATCGTACACTCAAGAGGCCCTAGTGACAGGGGTAACCCGTTCATGGACGTCTAGGATACTTCCTTGAAAGGAGAGGCAAATTCTCCTCAAGGAAGCGAGAGACCAAACCTAAGTCTTAACCACTATTCTTAACTTACCAGTTAGAGTCGTGTCCTCAAGATTTACCGAGCTACCCTAGTGACAGGGGTAAACTGTGACAGGACTTCTTAGGGTCCTTCTTTACCCTGTACTTAAGAATAGCCGCTTTAGCTTCCAGCAATTGCATGTTAAAGGACAATGAGTGTAGGATAAAGCGTGACACATCAATACCACCACAACGAAACCGACCTCCTAGAGCTCCACATAACCAAGAGAACACTTCGACTCACCAGCTCTCGACTCTTCTCCCCGACCTTTCTTCCCTAGACTATTTGAAACCATTGGTAGTCTAGCTAACCCTTAGTGAACAATTACTACTGCTTATAACTAGTCCCTGTGGGATCGATATTTTTATTATTGACGATGAATCTGTGCACTTGCGGAATCGTAACAGTAGGTCTCTTTGATGTCTGCATAAAGATCGGTAGCTCGGAGGGATTTAATTAATATGTCGTCGACATACACCTCCATGTTGCGGCCGATCTACCGCCGGAATACTTTGTTCATTAGCCTCTAGTAGGTGGCTCCTACATTCTTTAGGCTGAACGACATTGCGTTGTAACAGTACATACCGTCGGCAGTGATGAAGCTAACTTTCTCTTGGTCTTCTCGGGCGAGAGGTACTTGATGATACCCTTGATATGCGTCCAACATGCATATCAGCTCACACCCGACCGTAAAGTCTACCAAATGATCTATCCTGGGTAAGGGATAGAAGAAGTCCTTTGGGCATTCCTTGTTAAGATCCCGGAAGTCAATGTAGACCCTCCATTTATTATCCGGCTTGGAGACCAGTACCACATTGGCGAGCTAGCTCGGAAATTGAACCTCGCGTATGTGGCCGACCTCCAGTAACTTCTCAATCTCCGCCTAGATAATCAGATTTTGCTTAGCGCTAAAGTCTCTCTTCCTCTGCTTCACTGACCGAGCGTCTGGTCGAATGTGAAGCTCATGTTATGTGACGCTCGGGGAAATGCCGGGCAACTCATGCATCGACCATACAAAGACATCATGATTCTGCTGAAGACGTATGATTAGCTCGGCCTTCTGCTCTGCCTCCAAGTCAGACGTTATGAAGGTCGTCACCTCTGCTCGGCCCGGATATATCTGTACTTCTTCTTTCTCCTCATAAACCAAAGTAGGGGGCTTCTCGGTTATGGTGCTTACCTCCATCCGGGGTGTTTTTCGAGCGGAGTTTGCCTCGGTCTTGACCATCTCGACATAGCATCTCCGAGCGGCGAGCTGATCCCCCTTTACTTCTCCCATTCGATCTTCTATCGGGAACTTAATCTTCTAGCAAAAGGTTGAGACGACCGCTCAGAATTTATTGAGGGTCGGTCGACCCAAAATAACATTGTAGGCTGAGGGGGCATCTACTACGATGAAGTTGGTGGCCCTTGTCCTCCGAAGTGGTTCCTCCCCGAGCGAGATGGCCATCTTGATCTGTCTGACCGGCAAGACTTCATTGTCGGTGAACTCGTATAGAGGGGTAGTCATTGGCAACAGCTCGCCTCGATCAACTTGGAGCTGGTCGAATGTCTTCTTGAAAATGATGTTGATCGAGCTGCCTGTGTCAATGAATATATGATGAATAGTATAATTGGCTATTACCGCTCAAATAATAAGTGTGTCGTCATGCGACACTTCAACTCCTTCGAGATCATGGGGGCCGAAGCTGATCTCGGGTCCACGGGCCTGCTCCCGGTTGCAGCTCACTGCATGGATTTCTAACCGCCGAGCGTGTGACTTCCTAGTTCGGTGGGAATCCCTGCCGGTCGGCTTGCCCGCTATGATGTTGATCTCCCCTCAAGCGGCATTGCTCCTGTTCTCTTCCTCCTGAGCGGACGACCTGTTTCGCTCTCGCCCGGCTCTCACCGGCTCTGCGCTCCTCCAATGAGGTTGTCTTGGGGATCGCCTTACTTCCTCTCGCCGATCAGAATGATGATACTCGTGTCGCCGGTCAGGAGAGGGGGATCGACGACGGTAACTCCTAGGCGCTGGTTGGGCGACCGGGTTGAATCTGCGACAGTCGCAGGTGTTGTGAGTTGCAGACTAATGGAACGAGCAGAACAAAGGGTTCCATGCCTTCCCCTTGGGTCTCGGTCGCTCGGCGGCCACATGCTGGACGGCGTGTGGCCTTGCTTCTTGGTGCAGAAGTGCTCCTTTGGTTCGTCGTCCTCTTAGCCGCTGATTGTTGGATGATGGCCGCCGTTCGATCGACGCTGATGGTTCAGATGGAGCCTCCTTCCTTCTAGCCGCCTGGGCTTCTTCCACATTTATGTACTCATTAGCCTTCTTTAGCATGTGATCGTAGTCGCGGGGTGGCTTCCTAACGAGTGATCGGAAGAAGTTCCCATCCACGAGCCCTTGCGTGAACGCGTTCATCATGGTCTCAGACAAGACCGAGGGGATATCCATTGCCACCTAGTTGAAGCGTTGGATGTAGGCTCGGAGAGTCTCCCTCTGACCTTGCTTCATGGAGAACAGGCTGACACTTGTTTCTGATAGCGTCTGCTGCTTGCAAAGTGGTGAAGGAAAGCCACTCGGAAGTCTTTAAAGCTTCTGATTGACCCGTCCGGCAACCTCCGAAACCACCATTGCGCCGAGCCAAAGAGAGTGGTGAGGAACACTCGGCACTTGACTTCATCTGTGTACTGATGAAGAGTAGCGACGTTATCAAATTTGCCGAGATGGTCGTCCGGGTCGGTCGACCCGTTATATTCTCCGATCGCCAAGGGAGCGTAATGCCTCGGTAGCGGATCCTGCAGAATAGCCTCGAAGAATTGTCGGTTGATCCGTTCGAGCGTCGAATCAGCTCGGGGCGCTTTTCCCTTTCTTGTGTCACGCATGGGAGCCTCATCCGAAGAAGAACCCCTGTCCTGGTTGCACTACAACAAAAACCCTCATAGACATCAGTGGAACAACAACAGTTTTAAGCAAAAACCGATGTCTTTGAGTATTTTACACCGGTTTTTCCAAAAACCGGTGTCTATGAGCGCAGATTTTCGCTCATAGACATAGGTTTTTTAGGCGATGTCTATGAGCATCCATTTTTTTATTAATAGACACTGATTTTAACATCGGTTTTTAAAATATGATGTCTATGATAATTTTCCCACCAATACTTAACTAAAATTTTCAACTCTAACCTAACCCTATATGATGCCGTCCACGGGAGGCAGAGAGAGAGAGCCGTCTTCGGGCGACTCACCTTCTCTGCCTCTATCTTCTCCTCCCCTCCCATCGCCGACCCAATCTCGACCTCCTTTATTCTCCCAATTCGAAGCAGACAGAAACAGAGATCGGAGATCTGTGCTTCCGATTCACCGCTCGATCCGCCAAGATGCAGATAGGTTCCGAGAAGGCGTCGTCCCTTGATCTCTTGTTGGTCGTCGTCGCCTCCCTCTCCGACTGATATGGGCTCGATTCCAGCACCGGGGATGTGTTCGTGGAGAACCAGCTGCTGATCGTCGTCCTAAGCATAGTCATCGCCGTGCTTGTCGGTTGCGTGGCAATCTTCTTCGTCCGGCGATCGAGCGGAAGGAAGCCCGCCGAGCCGCTGAAGCCGCTAGTGGTGAAGACCCAGATGGATACAGAGGAGGACCAAGGGAAGAAGAAGGTCACCGTCTTCTTCAGGACGCAAACCAGGACGGCTGAGGGGTTCGCGAAGGTTAGGGTTTTTATCCGAGTAGTTCATTTTTTGAATTTTTCTCCCATGATCTTAGATTTTCCCCCCTTCTAGGCGCTGGCTGAGGAGGCAAAAGCACGGTACCCTAATGCCATATTTAAAGTCATGGATATCGTAAGATTATCTTCCTTCTATTTCAGATCATTGGAAATACTACTGATTAATTGACTGATCTGTAGTTAGTTTCCTCAATTATAGGACAAATATGCTACTGAGGATGATGAGTACAAGGAGAACTTGAAAAAGGAGAGCTTGGCTTTGTTCTTCTTGGCTACGTAAGTTGAAAGCCAGGAATTTTTTGTTTTTATAAACGATCAGTTTCCTCAAAGTTCGAGCTGATCCCTTTGTTTTCTTTAGGTATGGAGATGGCGAGCCTACTGATAATGCTGCCCGGTTCTACAAATGGTTTACAGAGGTTCTGGAAACATGCACATTTAGTTAATCTATTCTACCAATAATCCTTTTGCCTTGATCGATTGCTGATTATTAGTTTTTATAGGGGAAAGAGAGAGGAACCTGGTTGGAAAATCTTCAATTTGGTGTGTTTAGTTTGGGCAATCAGCAATATGAACATTTTAATAAGGTTTGGCATGATGAAATTGTCAGTATTCTTTTTGTGGGAATTGCTTGGCTAATATATTTGTGTATTGTGTCCTTGCAAAGGTTGCTGTGGTGGTCGATGAACTGCTTTATGAGCAAGGTATATAGTTGATTTATTTAGTTTGTGATTTGACTAAGTCACATATGCTCCTAAAGCTGATTTTAAATCCTATCTTCAGTTGCAAGCTCAAAGTTCATGCATTTCATTTTTCTAGAGAATTTAACTTGTTTTGTAGACTAATTGTTACTCTAAAAACTTGTAAAGTCAACATGGTATGAGGAGTTACTAAGAAACAGTTGAGTAGTCATGTTATCTGTGAGTTTCATACATACAACTGTAATGTAGTAGTCATGTGCAAGTTTGTAGATGTGTTTAATGAATTTAAGCATCATTCGTACTTGGATATTCTTCTATATTTTTTTTCCTCTGCATAGGCGCCAAGCACATTGTCCAAGTGGGGTTAGGAGATGATGATCAGGGTATTGAGGATGACTTCTCTGCATGGCATGTAGTATCAGCAAACTTTTATGCATGCCATCCAAATTTCAATGTCGGCTACTGCTATTTTTTAGTTTTCTATTTTTTTTCTCTTTTGCCCATCATTATCTCATTACTCCTGTGTGGAATATGAAATATCAACTGTACTTTCAGGAGGGAGCTTCTTTGGCCGGAGTTGGATAAGTTACTTCAGGATGAAAATGAGACAGGTGCATCTACTCCTTATACAACTGTCATTCCTGAATACCGGGTTGTATTTGTCAAGCTTGAAGAAGTTCCATATCTGGACAAAAGTTTGAATTTTGCAAATGGCCATGCTATTCATGACATACAACATCCATGCAGGTAGAGATGCTCTTTACAAAGACAAATCTGTTGGGTTACTCTACAAGCCTTTGTTGTCATTGCTAGTCTTTTGACATCCTTTGGTATTCATGCTAGCCTCTTGGTTCATCTTCAAGTCAGATGTATATGAATGCTTACTCTGTGATGCCAAAATTTGACTGTCTTGGTAATAATGCTAAAAGAATATAGCTTTACTGAACTCCATTTTGCTTCATCATGCTTTAGTTATTCAGATGGTATAGCTAATTTACTCCTTCAGCACACAGTTTTATGGAAGGTGGCTGGAAAACTAATCATGCCAAAACCAAAGGGCTTAACATCTGAGATTAAAAAAGCTCCGTCATCTGGACTTAAGTGGTCCTTTTCTCCTGGGACTAACCTGCTATCAGGTGGTGCTACAAAACTTGAAAAAGAGTCTAGGCAAAAACTAAATGAGTTTTCCAAGGAACTTAGAACATTCAGAAGTGTTGACTTGTCAGGTTAGCACACTAAACTTGTTAGAATGTATCTACAGCAAGTGATTACAATTGTTCACTCTATAACTGATTATTTCTAAATCTAATATCTGGTAATGAATATGCTGAGATAACTTTTCAGGGGATTAAACTTACATTTACTTTACCAAGGTAATGGAATACTTGTAGATATTTAACAAATTCATGATTCTATTAGGTCGTAACTTTGGTGATGATGGTCTGTTTTTTCTTGCTGAAAGCCTTGGTTACAACAGGTTAGTTCTTTTCCTTCCTTTTCCATAACCTTACTTTTTTTCTTGTTCCTACTTGTAAACTATTACTGAACCAGACTCTTAAAGGTATGACATTACTAAAGCAAGACATTTAAGCATAACTTTTTTTTGTGTCGTTTAGCATCTCATTAGTTTTTTTCCAAGTCTCAGGCAGCAGAGGAAGTTGATTTTTCTGGCAATGGGATTACAGCAGTTGGCCTAAAGGCACTTTATGGTGTTCTTCAGACGAATACCATGCTTAAAACTCTGAACCTATCAGGAAATAATATTGGCGATCAAGGAGCTAAGGTAAGTCCATTTTTTATTTTTAATTTTAATTTTACTAATTTTTATGTTTGCGCCTATTCATCTGGAAATAAGCAATTTGATTCTGCTGGAAGTACAGTAGTGTATTGGAATACAAGAAAAATTAAAGTTCATTATCACCATTAATTGATAATTTGATATTAGATGATTTCTTTGACGGTAAATGACAAAATTCTTTAATGGTATCAGAAAATATGCCTTTCTGTTTTTTTTTTCTCAAAAGGTCTCATTCTTCTTGAAGATTTATTTCACATTTTATATGGTTTTAGTATTTGTTATCTACTCTAGAATGTTAATTGTTACATGGATAATTAGACCTTTGATGAGGTATTGACATCATATCGTGTCAGCTATAAAATGTATGTATATATGTCATGGATATCCTTTACACAAGACTCTATTTTTATTATTCTTTGTGTGGGTTTAGCAGTCAGTAGAGGCATTGTACTATCAATAATCTTTTCAATTTTGGTGAATGTTGAAGTTTACACCTGCTTTCTTTTTCAGGAGAATGTGGATATTAAAATTTTAACAAATGATGATGTTCTAGGTGATGCAATACCTTATGATCAGCAAGATGCAATGCGCCACCTCTGTTACCAATTCCTTGATTTAATGCCGCCTACGGTATGGATACTTCACCTTGTAATAGTTGTTATTTCTTTCAATTATATTATCCACATTAAATGGTCATTAAATAATACTACATCTGTAATAGGAAGTTGCTGCAATTACACTGGAATTTTAGATCATAAGCTCTACTTTTTTTTTCCTTCTTCTAGCACCTCTTGATTTATGATTCAGTTTTTTCTCAGTTTGCCACTTTTCTTTTATGGTCTTTCTTTATGAATTTTATTTTTCAAACCTTTATGAATCTGTTATACATAATCAGTCAGGGAGCCTCTGTTATTTATTGATTCACAAGTACCTGTTATTTTGGTAACTAATATAGTTATACTTTAGATCCAGCCCTACTAAAATTTTCAATTAACAGTCACATTTTCACAATGCGATTTGGTCTTATTTGTCGTGGTTTTATTTGATCGTATTAACTCATTTATATTTTATTTCTTATTAGTTCTCTGTTTCTTATTCTTGGTTATTAGGGAAGAACAAACCCACAATTTCCTGGTTCACATCCAGTTTCTCTTAACAGGTGTGTCTTTATCCTTGTCAATATATATATATATATATATATATATATATATATATATGTGTGTGTGTGTGTGTGTGTGTGTGTGTGTGTATATATACATACCTTATTTATTTAACATCTTTAGCCTGACGTGAAAGACAGCTAGTAGTTCATTGTGTTTCAATGTTCAAATCTGCAAAATTATGAATGTATATTTGGATTTTTGGAACAAACAATCTATTGGTTTACATATAGTGTGTTTCCATCTAATATTGTGTTTCCATCTTAAATTCCCATGTAACCATGTTTTGGCTGGTTTGCATTTTAGAATGAGCAACCAAAAGCTTTTATCATTCCTTCCCTTTGAAACATTGATGTAAAAGATGTATTTTAAAACATCTCCAGATGTCTGTAACTTTGTGTATTACTATATTTTGCTATGACCTTACTGTTCTAGCCTATGACCTATTTAGTTATCATCTAGTCTCGTGCCATACAGTTTTCATTTTTATCCTTCTCTACCAGCTCAAATCCTATTCTTTTCTAGTGATTACAATTTCAATACATGTCTGTGTCATGAATTTCCACTGTATATGCTAAGTGTGTCAAGAGTTATCTCATGTTGCTTTTTCTGGGTGGTGTAGTTGCCGTTTTCTGAAAGGTGGAAACTACTTGAAGAAGAAGTAATTCGACCAAGGAATTATGAGAGAAAGCAATTAGAATCTGACAGCAAGGGACATCCCATTTATAGATATGATATGGAGCCATTTTCAGTATGTAGATGTCAAGATACATGAGTTAATTAGTATGGCATGTTATAGATATTAATTAGTATGGCATGAGTTAATTAGTATGGCATTTTCAGTAATAAGTTGGGAATTTTAGGCAGGATCATGTTTTGGGTGTTGGAGGATTTGGTAGAGTTTACAAAGGTTTGATCAGTGAAGATCTCAGGGATGGGCTACAACCCCTTCAAGTAGCAGTGAAAGTCCATGATGGTGATAACAGTCATCAAGGTCATAGGGAATGGCTGGTATCCATCTCCAATAACTCAATTGTTGGTTCTGTCTCATCGCTTCCGATTCCTTCGTCAAGGTAAAAGCATCGCACTCTCGGTTCCGGTTCCTGCTTTAATCTCTTTTAGTCTTGATTTTGATCATTTACTTGCATTGAAATCATTAAACTATTCGTGAATTATCGATCTGCTGTAGTAATGCTGGTGAACTTGATGAAGGACTTGTTTTTATGAGGTCTTGTTAAGTGATGAAACCTTCTACATTGCTTTAAATGCAAGCAGTTGGTTGATTATCCAATTAGTGCCCTGTAATTTGTATACGGTTCATTAGTACCACAATGATTATGCGAGCATAAAAATGAAACAATAACATATTTTCCAACTTGTCCAGTAATTTTTCATTCTTTAATTTGTTGGATACAAGTTCAATTGTTAATTAACTTCCATAATAGGGGAACAAATGGCCATCTTTTGGATTTGCAATTCTATTTGACGTCAGCTATCATATTACTAAACTTTCATTCTGATAATGCCAAGGCACAAAACTTCCAGATTGCTAGTTTTTTGTTCTCTCTATATATTTTTTTCATGGATCATGAGTTACCTTGGACTTTTGTTATCAATAAACTCTTGCAATCTCCTCAAATACTCCTTATTATGTTGTTATGTATGTAAAAATATGAGCGGACAACAGGAGAACGTTGCAGCTCCAAAGTTGAATGAAAGGATATTGTCGTCATTGTCCAAGAGATCAGTGGCTGCCCATCCTTGGCATGATCTTGAAACAGGTAACCGAAAACGAAAGAAACAGTTCCACTAATATTTACACATCTATTAATTTGATTTGTCTCAGTATCTGTTTCTGAACATGAATTTGTCTCTAGGTAAAGAGGCCCTGTTGTGTTCAATGTGGTAAGTGTACTTTTTTCCTTTTAAC
This sequence comes from Zingiber officinale, assembly GCF_018446385.1. Taxonomy (NCBI): domain Eukaryota; kingdom Viridiplantae; phylum Streptophyta; class Magnoliopsida; order Zingiberales; family Zingiberaceae; genus Zingiber; species Zingiber officinale. The sequence continues at coordinate 19,332,366 of NC_056004.1, forward strand.
TGATAAAATGTACAAAATAAAGTATCAGAAGTGATATTGTTTTTTACAAATGCAAACTAATTTTGAGTAAATCATCTTTTTGCTCGTTTATCAAATTAGATTGCCTCCCAAAAGGATGCAAGGGTTAGATTTGAACTTGTTATTCATAGATCTATTACTATATGATGTGGTTGAGATAATTGATGAATGTTTATCTTTTTAAGCATTCCAATTAGTCATCTTGTTACCTGGTGCTCTTATTGCATTTTCAACTATGATCTTTGGTCTTGGTTTACTAATATATTATTTATGTGTTTTTACAGTTTACAAATCTCAAGTACTCCAGAGTTGAAATTGATGAAGTGCGGTTCGAGTGGGTTGAATGCATGCTAGATTACATTTGAAGTGCGGTTCTACCTTGATGTGTTAAAGGAATGTTCTACCTTGATTTTGATATCTATTAGCTAGCTTTTGATGTAAAAAGAATGTTTGAGTATTTTATGGATACTGTTGTAAGAAGATTATTTATATAATTTATGAATATTTGTGTATTTTATGGATATTGTTGAATGAAGAATATTTGTATAATTTGTGAATATTTGTGTTTTTTTTTATTATTGTCGGTTTTTCATTGTTTCGGAAATCAAATTTGTGCTGTTAAAAATATACATATTACATCGGTTTTCCACCGCTGCAAAATCGATGTTATTAACTAATATTACATCGGTCATTTACCGCTGCCAAAACTGGTGTTATTAACATACAATATTACATCGATTTTACACCGTTGATGAAACGGTGTCGTTAAGTGATACTACACCGGTTAATAACCGATTCGAAGACCGGTGTCGTTAAGTGATACTACACCGATTTTAACCCGATGTCTAAAATGACAGACTTTTAACATCGGCTTCATAGACATCGGTCGAAAATGAAATAGACACCGGTGGAAAACCGATGTCTATGAGGATTTTTGTTGTAGTGTTGGCCTGCGTGATCTCTGAGGGCGTCAGAAATAACGGCCGGTGAAATGGAATGGGCGCTGGCAGAACTTCTAATGGAGTGTCGGTTGGCATCTTGTTCTGTCCCCATATGGAGAGTTGCTCCGGCTGGTCTTCATACGCAGCTCGACCTCCTAAGGCGACATCGCTTGTTGCACCATCTGATCGGCTAGTGCCTTCTACTGCTGCTGCTCGACTATTTTGCTGCTCGTACTTGGATGAGCGCATCGAGTTCCTCTGGAGTGAGCGTCATGGTGTGAAGATGTCCAACTTCTTCCATCTCCTCCGCTCGGATTCAAGTGCGTTCCCACAGACGGTGCCAAATTTGATCCTATCCGAGAACGAGTCGACGGACGCTAGGGAGGTGGCGCTCACGTTGACTGGATGTCGCCTGAAGATGACGTGGACCTCCAACGAGCGAAGCCTGCAACGACAAGTCATTAGTGTCGAGCTAGGGAGGGGTTCCCCGGTGATGGCCCTCCAACGGTCAAGTCAGGCAATGGCAAGTGAATGAAGAATGAAGTAGAGAAGGAGCAGCAGCGTAACTGTAGCTACAGTAGTGAACATGCCTCCATCGAAACCTGGGGGCCCTTATATAGGGCTCCTGGGAGGCATGTGTACGCTTCCCAAGGCATGCACACCTCCCGAAGCATACCTAGAAAGGACGTATTAGAAAAGCATGTCTGACACCATACCTCAACAGCCTGAGCATATCCCTGACGTGACAGTGGAAGCTACCACTGTATTATTCTCTGTCTGACCATGTCGCCGATCGTGCCGCTTGTCGATGACACTGGTCCCTAGGAAGATATCACCAACTACCCCTCTTGTCCGTTACCGGGCCGAGCGGAAAAACCGCTCGGCCTGTTTAAGGTCTGGGTGATATAATGGCCGGGCCGAGCATCCGCTCGACCAATGACTTGCGAGCGGGGGAGCCCGTCTGCCGAGTCGAAGTTGCATCCACTGCTTAGCCGAGCGGGGCGGCCGCTCGGCCTTCATCCCTCCTTCGAGCTTTATGAGCGTCGGAAGCTCGGTGTTCGACCGAGCTGTCGAAGTGTCGGACCGGCTACTCCTGCCGATCGGGAAGGTAGTTCACCCGCTCGGACGCCTACCTAGGACACTGACCACTTCGACCTCCTGCCGGGCGACCCCACCTTACCACTGGATCATCTGCATTTAGTAAAATATAGTTGTCCATTTATTTATATTGTATATAACATGGTGTGTGGTGTCACACAAAAGATCATGTTATCAGTTCTTTATAAATTATAAATAGTAGCTCACAACCAAGATGGATTGGGACAAACCATTGGAATGATTGTAGTGTAATTTGGTACTAGTTTATTTTGACTATAAAATTACATTAGTACACTCTGTGTGTATTGAGCAGGACCATTTAAGGTTGTTCCTTTTATACTGACTGCATAAAAGAACATAACCTCCATTATTATGGATGTGCGTACTCTTAATCCCGATATAATAACAAGCACATATACTTAGTATTTATTTCTTTAATTTATCAATGGGTGAGATTTATTCGTTAAATCAATAGGCCCGATAAGTTGGAAAATAATATTATTTATATGGTGTGTTGTTGATTATAGAAGGAAGCTGTGTCCTAATTATCTAGGTTGATGATGTCCCCTTGAGGAGCTCATAAGGATTGTCATGTAAACCCTGCAGGTGGACTTAGTCCGACATGACAATGAAGTTGAGTGGTACTACTCTTGGAGCTAGATATTAATTAAGTGAGTTGTCAGTAACTCATTTAATTAATTTACATTCAATATCTTAAACACAGGGAGATTAATGCACTCATGATAAGAAGGAGCCCATAATGTAATATGGGATTGGTGCGGTAGTTCAATAATAACTCTTTAGTGGTATCAGTTATTATTGATGAACTTGAGTTAGGTGTTCGGGTCGAACATAGAAAGCTCAAGCTCATTGGGTGGCCAAAACCAATTCCTCCTCTCGGTCCCTGCTGTAACCTCTATAAAGCCTCGCGTTCACTTGTTTTAATTTTCCTTCTTACCCAAATGAGGGGCCGACCACATCCTTGCTTGGTGCCCAACCAAGGGGCCAGCCAAGCTCTCTTGGTGCCCAAGATGTGGGTCGTCCAAGCCATGCTTGGTGCCCAAGCATGGGGCCAGCCATACAAGAAGAGAAAAGGAAGTTTTGTTGAAAACAAAATTTTGTTAAAATCTTTCCTTTTATAGCTTTCAACAATGGATTAAAATAGAGATTTTAATTTTGTTAAAATCTTTCCTTTTTGTAGTTATCTACAATGTTTAAAAGAGAGATTTTAATTTTGTTAAAAAATTTCCTTTTTTTTTTGTAACCAACCATTATAGGAATAAAAGGAAGATTTTGTTTAAAATAAAATTTTGTTATAATCTTTCCTTTTATAGCTATTTACAATGGTTTAAAAGAGAGATTTTAATTTTGTTTAAAATCTTTCTTTTTTTGTAACAATCTACAATAGCAAATAAAAGGAAATTTTATTAAAAACTTTCCTTATTAGCCGCTAGCAAAGATTATAAAAGAGGAGGAGGGAGGTGCCCAAAAACTAACACAACTTAAGGCTCCTCTTTTATTCTCTTGTGTGGTTGGCCCTTCTTCTATCTTCTTCTATTATCTTCTTTCCCTAAAGGCCGGCAGCATCCATCCTTTCTTCTTCATTAGGGTCAGTGCCCCTTTGGAGAAGACTCTACCTTGGTGGCCGGTTGCTTGGAGGAGAAGAAGAAGGAGGAGGAGGCCTCTTCACTTTGTATTCTTTGATGGTCAAAAGCTTGGAAAAGAAGGAGAAGGTCGGGTGTCTTCATCTTGGTAGATTATCGCCCACACAACATCCAAGAAGAGGAAAGGAATACAGCAGAAGATCAAGAGATCTTTAGCTACAAGTAAAGGTACAACTAGTTCTTTATTCCGCTGCGAACTAGTTTAGTTTTTCTTTGTATGGATCTTGAAATACCAACACAAGATGCTAGCGATTTTGTGTTTCGATTTTGTGTTTCAATTTTGTGTTTTGATCTTGTGCTTCGATTGAGGTCTCTTTAGTTAAACATAGGATTTACTGTGAGGAGTTTAAATATTCAATTTCTTTGAAAGACTTTGTCTAGGAAGTGGTGGATGATCCCATAACCAAGAAGGTCGAGTGCTTCGCCAACGACCTGGAAGTCAAACCTTGAAATAGATATTTAATCAACTTCTATAATATGGTTTAACTTATGAAGAACACATGAGTTGAACTTGGAGTAAAAATGTTAAGTTTCGTTTCCAATCCAAGTTTAACTTATAAAGAACACATGATTTGAACTTGGAGTAAAATTGTTAAGTTTCATTTCCAATCCAAGTTTAAGGACACATGGGTTGCTAGAAAAAATTCTGTACTTATACAAATTTTTATATAGGGGAAACAGAACGGAATTCTGAGTAGCACCCAACACTCATGTGGGTCCTTCCCCCTTAATCATGCACTTCAGGCATGCAATAGAATAAAATCCTAGTTGTTTCTCACTGTATGTTTCTTTTTATATATAGTCAAAACTTCATGATTTATCAATCGACTATATGTGTATAGTTGATTATCGCAGTTGATTTGTTAATCTTTCTGTGCTCACATTATGTGACAGTCTAATAAGTTCGCGACAAAATAATTCAAGATGTGGCAATTTCAAAAACCCACAACTCTCTATCTGGGTTGTAGAAATCATATTTAAAGACATGGTTACACTTAGGAAGCTGTAAACAGTACAATGAGTTTGGTTTAAAGTGTTTTTAAAGTGCTTAGGTGGCCATTATACTCTTAGGAGCCTCCTGAGTGTAATCATGTCCATCCTCAAACCTGAATTTCACAACATCAATTGAGAGGTATGAGTTTTTAAAATCTTTACAAGCTTGAGATAATTTAACACAAACTTATTAAATAACTAAACTTGTTGTACTTGTTGGGTTCGGAGTGCAGTGGAAGACATATACTGAATCATGGATCTTTTTGTGGTATATATAATTAATAACATAAAAATATACCTCGAGCCCTCGATAAGCGTGAATGATATCACAAATAAATAAGAGTCTCACGTGTGACTCCTCTAGCGATATCCACGCACACTAGATCATGAACTTGATACGATCCGTTAAGTGCTAGCCTCTTGGATCGACATAACCTTGGAAGCACTACTGATCTATTCCGATGGAAGAAAGTGAAGAAGAAGTTGACGAGGGATAAATGGAGAGAAGGAATTCATCGCTTGAGTCTTTCGGAGGATGGCTACTTATAGCCTCCAAGGAATACGAAGAGTCAAGGTCTCAATTAATTCATCATTTATGATCTTCATTAATTAGGAAGATGAAGAGTTATAGCCTCCATAAATTCTTCATTTATAACCTTCATTATGATAACTCTTCAAATTCTCCATTAATCATCATTATGATGACTCTTTGAATTCTCTATTAATCATCATGATTATGGCTATTCGAATTCTCTCTTCTTTGTATCAAATAAATTCATATTTGATCTTGATCTTGAGTAACTTCTAATATTTCAGAATTAATTAATAATCCAATTAATTCTTATTCTGAAATAATCAATTGATTAATTTTAGTATCCACTAAAATAATCAATTATAAATAATGTTCGTGTCTATGTGCTATGTGTGCGATCCTCTAGATTTTATACAGAAGGAAGTGTAAATCCATACACAGACTCAGGTAACCATCTAGCAATAGTTTTTAGCCATCCAATGTGATAAAATTAATATTAGTCATAAACTAAAACCACTATGAACCGATTACTGTGTAATTCAATCTCTCCATCTAAGCCTACATCCCAATTAATTCAGTACATTATATATCATTACCAAATTAATTATTTTACTTGATTTCCAAGATATAATAGACTCTTCTTGAATGATAAATCATTTCTACCATGACCATGGATTTCAAGTCACTAATATCTCTATCAAGCGGCCAGCATGTTAACTCCTAATCCAAGAGAGAGATGAATCCTCTATTGACTTAGCACTATTCTCTCTACGCTTTGTCATGCACCTAACTACCGTATTAATCATAATCCGATTAAAGATTGCTTTTAACAGAGTCAAAACACATAACTCCACGCATAGAATAAATGAAAGTCACAAGTCAAAAGATCAGTTACACTCGTTCATAAGAGAAATGACCAATGATGATTAATATGTGGTCTCCTCTTAAGCGGGTCGTGTTTAGTGTACCTCTAAACTCAAGGCACCCCCAAGTACAACTTGAATATCTATCCCTTAGTCTATCTCGACCTAGTCATACTCAGTGTTGATCTAGATATCCATATCCCCTCTAGATATCTATCCGATTAAAGACTATTTTCAGATTAATATACCCATTAATCTATGAAACTTTATCATTAATCATATACATATAGAAAAGTAAATAATTAATGATAAATACTTGCCTTTATAAAATAATTATCCACAAAATATGTAAGGAGTGTCTTAGCACATAAATGCACACACTAACAATCTCTCACTTGTACTATTGCCAAACACTATGGACTCTCAGTCCTAGGCTCCTCACATAGGTCTCATGTTTCTATATAGGTAAAACCTTTATGAGTGAGTCTATGATGTTCTCGCTGGTATCTACTCTGCTAATTAACACATCACCCCTCTAAACAATCTCTCTGAGGAGGTGATACTTCCTTAGTACATGCTTGGATCATTGGTGAGACCTTGGCTCCTTTGCCTGCACAATGACCGCATTATTGTCACAGTATAGCACAACTAGATCAAAAATGCTAGGAACCACTTCAAGCTCCGCTATGAAGTTCTTGATCCATACAACTTCCTTTGCTGCCTCTAAAGTTGCTATGTACTCGGACTCAGCTGTTGAATTTGTAGGTCCCCTGATGACCGGCTAGAGGGGGGTGAATATCCCTATAAAATAAAACAAACATTCTTCGAACTTTTGCAGCTTAATTAAACTAACACTTGCATAAATAAAATAAAATACTGAAAAAGAAGTAAACTAAGAATAGAGGCATGAAGGGGTTACTTGGTTACATCTGGGGAGGATGTTAATTCAAGGAAGTTGAAAGCTCAGTAAACAGTCTCCTTCAGGCAGAGAAGCCTCTTACAGCGTTGATGGCTTACAAACAAATAGTAGAACAAACTAAAAACATTTACAAGTGTTGTTCTTAACCATTAGGATCAGAACTATATTTATAGCCTTGGTCGGGGCGCTTAGAAGGGTTCCAAGCATTGGGAGGGGATAAACTTTTATCCCCGTCGCAACTGAATGCGCCACATCGTGTTCCAGATAATTTTTTTCTCTGAGTGCTCAAACCAAGTCGGGGCCCCGGACAGGTCTAGGCGCCCCGAACCAGCTCGGGATGCCCTGGACAAAAAAATAAAAAGCTTTTGTTGATTTTTTGGTCCCAGTCTTTCGTTTCATTTTCGCTCGCTATGGTCTGGGTTTTCCACTTCGGCTCCGCTCACATTGGTCTGGGTCTTCCGCTCCGGCTCCATTCACTTGGGTGATCTCGGCCATCCGGAATAAGATTCACCCAAACCTAACTTCTGGCCTTCTCGAGCAATCTTCCGCTCTGGCTTCTCATCCCTTGGAAATGTCACGCGCCTCCTTCTCGTCTGCCCACGTACTCTTTCGCAGTACCTCATCCCTCATACGCACCGAGTCTGTCAGCTCTCTTCCGTGTCATCCTTCTCACTAGCTGCGTCTTTCACTCGACTTCCTATGCTCATAAGTTTCTACGCACTTAGACGTAGAGGTTAAATACCAACAGGACCTAGCCTGACTTGGTTGATCACATCAAAACCACCTTGGGATACTTACAATCTCTCCCTTTTTTATGTGAGCAAGCCCAAGTTAAGTTAGGGTAAACCATAAACAAGTAACAGTTATAATTTTTGCAAGGAAAAAAATATTTATAGGTAAAAAAAAAATATACTGACTACCCTCTCCCTAGACTTAATCTTTACTACTCCTCCTTTTGTTCACATTAAAAATTGGTTACTTTTAAAATGACTTTGGAAAAAATAACTTTAAAGCCTTCTTGGTCATACCTAAATAAATTTTTCTAACAAAAATTTAAAGCATTAGTTAAATGCTTCACAATAAGTCAATTAAATATTTATTTCAATAATTGACTTATAGGTTGTGGTGAGGCACTAGGCCTTCTTGGTTATTGGAACAACAACCACTTTCTAGACAAAGCCTTTTAAAGAAATTAAACATTTAATTTTCTTTCTAAAAGCCCTAAGTCCAGAAAAATAGTTAACCTAAATATGATTTTGGAACTAGTACAGGTTCCTACCTACTAGATTTACTAAAAATTTGGGAGGTACGTAACTTCTGGGGACTTTTCTAATTTGACCCTGGTGTTTTTTAATATACTAGTTTAGCCTACCATACTTTGATTTTTGAAAGTTATTCAGTTTCAAACATGCATGATCATTTTTCAAACTTTAGATTTATATTTTCAATTTATCATTTTCTAATTTTAAACTATCAAACAAATCTAAGGGGCATGCATTAGCTAATTATCTTTTCAAGTCTATATTTTCTTTTTGCTAATTTTACTAAATTCTTAGAAAGAATGTTAATAAATTGAAATGACTTTTCAGGAGATAAGACACGTACCTGACTTACCTCATATTCTGATGCTCCCCCTTCATTGTAGCCTTCCTCTGATGATCCTCTCCCTTCATCGATACTCATCTCTGAGCTGCTTTTGTCTTCTTTTTGATGGTTTGCTATTAGGGCTAGTCCAGCATAGACTTCAATTTCAAATTTGGATGATGTGTCATCCCACGTCGCCTTTAAATTATGCTTGGGTCGGGTTAGCTTCTTGTTCTTCTCCTTGTCCTTGTTCTTTAATTTTGGACAGTTATATTTGACATGCCCTTCTTCATTGTAGTGGTAGCATCTTACTTTTTTTTTCTTTTTGTACCCTGCACTTGATTAAATTTTTTAGTCTTAAATAATTTTTAAAATTTTCTTACCATGAGTGACATTTCATCATCATCAAGTGATGTTTCAGAATCTGGTTCGTTCAATTATACTTTTAAGGCAATGTTTTTCCTTGATTCCTTCTTTATACCTGCACATCTTGACTCATGAATTTCAAAGGTTGGAAAAAGTTCTTCTAAAGTTCTTACCTCTAAATCCTTAGAGATGAAATATGCATCTACTAAGGGCGACCATTCCAGAGTTCTAGGATATACGTTAAGCATGTACCTTAGCGAATCTCGGTTGGTTACCTTTTCTCCAAGATTCGTGAGTCCGGTGATGAGCTCCTTGATTCTTGAGTAGAGGTGTGTGACGGTTTTGCCTTCTTCTAAACGGAGGTTGTTGATCTAGTTCCGGAGCAGGTCTTGTCTTGCTAATTTTGCCTCCGAGGTCCCTTCGTGTAGTTCTAGGAATTTCTCCCAGAGCTCCTTGGCTGACTCATAGGCTCCGATACGGTTGATTTCTTGAAGTGGTAAAATACTAAGCAGATGAAACTCTGCTTTTTCGTTTGCCACGAAGTTGGCTTGCTCTTTCTTCGTTCACTGATATTCTTCTTTATCTTTCGGAACTGTAAAATCATATTTCATAATTATTAATAATTCAAAATCTATTTTAAAAAATACCTCCAACTTTTTCTTCTAGCTCGGGAATTCCCCCTTGAATTTCGGTGGATAGATGCTTGGTCAGACCATCTCATGTGCTTCGTTCGAAGATTTAGTTCTCCTAAAGTGAACCCACTCTGATACCAATTGTAGGTCCCTTGGCATCCGGCTAGATGGTGTTGGAACCCCAAGGTTGTTTTGATGTGATCAACAAGTTAAGTTAGGTCCTGTGGTGTTTTAACTTTGTGTCTAAGTGTGCAGGAGCTTAGGAGCACAGGGAGTCGAGCAAAAGACGCAGCTAGCGAGAAGGACGTCACGGGAGAGAGTCGACGGGCTCGGTGCGTCCGAGGGACAAGGTGCTGCGGAAGAGTATGTGAGCGGATGAGAAGGAGGCACGCGGCATTTCCGAGGGACGAGAAGCCGAAGCGGAAGGTTGCTTGAGAAAGTCGGAAGTTGAGTTCGGGTGAGCCCTATTCCGGATGGCCGAGATCACCCAAGCAAGCGGAGCCGGAGTAAAAGACCCGAACCGAGACGAACTGAACCGGAGCAGAGGGCCCGGACCGAAAAAGTCAACTCTTTTGATTTTCTTGGTCCGGGCGCTCGGAACCCTTCCGGGCACCCGGATCTAGATATTATCCAGATCGCGGTCAAACACGATCTATGCGAGAAGGGATAAAGTTTTATCCCCTCCCAGGTGCCTGGAACCCTTCCAAGTGCCCCGACCAAGGCTATAAATATAGCCTTGGTCCAAGAAGCTCAATCAACTCAAGCAATTAGCATTTCCAACACTTGTACGCTTTCTTTAGAGTTTAGCTTCATTTTTTCTGTGCGTCATTGTTGTAAGAGGCTTCTCTGCCTGAAGGAGATACTAGTACGACATATTCCTTGGATTAACAACCTCCCCAGTTGTAACCAAGTAAAAATCTCTTTGCCTCTTCTTTCAGTTTTATTTGTTTACTTTATTTTATGCAAGTGTTATTTTGAGAGTTTGAGAAGAGTAGTTTTCTTTTACTTTTGCAGGGCTATCCAACCCCCCTTCTAGCCGGCCAATGCAAACCGACAGAGGGGGGTGAATAGCCCTATAAAATAAAATAAACCTTGCTTAAACTTTTGCAGCTTAATTAAACTAACACTTGCATAAACAAAATAAAGATTGAAAAAGAAGTAAACTAAGAGTAGAGGTACGAAGGGGTTACTTGGTTACAACCGGGGAAGTTGTTAATTCAAGGAAGTTGAAAGCTCAGTAAACAGTCTCCTTCAGGCGGAGAAGCCTCTTGCAACATTGATGGCTCACAAACAAATAGTAGAACAAACTAAAAGTATTTACAAGTGTTGTTCTTAACCATTGGGACCAGCGCTATATTTATAGTCTTGGTCGGGGCGCTTGGAAGGGTTCCAGGCGCCTGAGGGGATAAACTTTTATCCCCGTCATAATGGAACGCGCCAAATCACATTTCAGATAATTTTATACTCCGGGCGCCGGGACCAGATCCGGGCGCCCAGGACAGGTCCAGGCACCCCGGACCAGCTCGGGGCGCCCCAGACCAAAAAATCAGCTTTTGTTGATTTTTCGGTCCTGATCTTTTGCTCCATTTCCGCTTGCCTTGGTCTGGGCTTTCCGCTCCGGCTCCGCTCACATTGGTCCGGGTCTTCCGCTCCGGCTCTCCTCACTTGGGTGATCTTGGCTATCCAGAATAGGGCTCACCCAAACCCAACTTCTGACCTTCTCGAGCAATCTTTCACTCCGACTTCTCGTCCCTCAGAAACGCCACGTTCCTCCTTCTTGTCCGCCCGCGTACTCTTTCGCGGCACCTCGTCCCTCAGATGCACTGAGCCCGTCGGCTCTCTTCCGTGTCGTCTTCCTTGCTAGCTGCATTTTTCGCTCGACTTCCTGTGCTCCTAAGTTCCTGCACACTTAGACACAGGGGTTAAATACCAGCAGGATCTAACCTGACTTGATTGATCATATCAAAACCACCTTAGGGTACTTACAGAATCTGTAATTGTCTCCTACTTGGAACTCCTCCAATAAACAACTGCACCATTCAAACAAAACACATATCCTTGCTGCGATTTTAGATCATCCTAATGTATCTGAAAACTTGTGTCACTATATCCTCTGATGACTAATTCCTCATCTCCTCCGAAAACAAAGAACATGTTCTTTGTTCTTCTAAGATACTTGAGGATAGTCTTTACTGTAATCCAATGACCCTCTCTAGGATCTGATTGATATCTACTCGTCATGCTTAATGCATATGAAACATCTAGTCGTGTGCATATCATAGCATACATTATGGATCCTATAGCCGAAGCATAAAGTATCTTGTCCATTCTACTTCTTTCCTCTTGTGTTCCTGGGCACATAACCTTGGAAAGATGCACACCATATGATACTGGTAAATATCCTCTCTTAGAGTCCTGCATACCAAATTTATTCAGTATTTTGTCAATATATGCACCTTGACTCAACCCTAGTAACTTGCTTTATCTATCTCAGTATATTCTAATATCTAAGATATAGGTTGCATCCCCAAGATCTTTCATTGAGAAACACTCTCCCAACCAAGTCTTGGTAGATTCTAGGCTAGAGATGTCATTGCCTATAAAAAGTATATCATCAACATACAACACTAGGAACATAATCTTGCTCCCACTAACCTTTTTGTAAAAGCAAGGTTCTTATGGATTCTTGATAAAATAAAAATCTTTAATAGCTTCTTCAAATCGCATATTTCAACTCTTAGATGCTTGCTTTAGTCCATAAATAGACTTCTTGAGCTACATAATTTATTGGCGTTCTCGGATTTTATAAACCAGAAGGTTGTACCATATATACTTCTTCCAGTAACCTTCCATTTAGGAAAGCAATTTTAACATCCATTTGCCAAATCTCGTAATCCTTGTAAGCTGCTATAGCTAGCAAAATTCTAATGGACTTAGGCATTGTAACAGGCAAAAATGTTTCATCATAGTCAATTCCTTGATGTTGATTGAAACCCTTTTCCATAAGCCTAGCTTTATAGGTAATTATGTTCGCATCCATGTCAATTTTTTTCTTTAAGATCCATTTGCACCCTATGGGTTTTACCACAACTAGCACATCAACTAACTCCTAAACTTAGTTAGTGTACATAGAGTCCATTTCAGATTTCATAGCTTCCAGCCATTTCTTAGAATCATTTGAAGCAACTGCTTCCTCGTAAGTCGACGGTTCATCATCTTCGATGAGTAGCATTTCCTCATCTTGGGTTGTCACCCAACCATATCTATTTGGCTCTCAGTGTATTCTTGTAGACTTATGTTGATCTCGCGTTTCTTGAGCAGTCTCGAATGAAGGAGGCACTTGTACTTGTGGCACTGTCTCATTGTCTAACTGTTCATCTTCCAACCTGTTTGTAGAGTCTATAATTTCTTCAAGACTTACTTTACTCCCACTATTTTCTTTAGAAATAAATTCTTTTTTCAAGAAAGTAATATATCGAGCAACAATAACTTTGTGCTCACTTGGGAGATAAAAATAATATCTCATTGTGGCTTTGGGATAACCTACAAATATACATTTTATCGATCTTACTACAAGCTTATTAGAGTTTTCATTCTTCACATAAGCATCACAACCTCATATATTAAGGTAAGATAAATTTGGTTTCTTTTCAAACCATAATTCATAAGGAGTCTTATCTACTGTCTTGGTTGGAACTCAGTTAAGTGTGTATGCTGCTGTTTCTAAGGCATATCCACAAAATGACATTGGAAGACTTGCATGACTCATCATATCTAACCATATCCATGAGTGTGTGATTTCTTCTTTCTGAAACACCGTTCAACTCTGGCATTCTAGGAGGTGTAAGTTGGGAAATTATCCCACTCTTTTAGGTAATAAATGAACTCTTGGCTTAGATACTCGCCACCTCAATCACTCCAAAGGACCTTAATCTTCTTGCCACGTTGATTTTCTATCTCATTTTTAAACTCCTTAAACTTGTCTAGAGTTTCAAACTTATGTCTCATTAAGTAGATATCATCAGTAAAAGTCACAAAGTAATTATACGCTCCTCTAGCCTAAACTTGTAATGGCCCACAAATATAAGTATGTATGAGTTCTAGTGGTTTCTTTGCCCATTCATCTATCTTAGTGAAAGGCTTCTTGGTCGTTTTTCCTTGTAAACAAGCTTCGCATGTATCTATGAGCTCTAATCAAAAGAGTCCAAATACCCATTATTTATTGGTGCAATATTCCCTAGGTCAAGGTTGACCTGGTTGACTAAGCTTGAGAAGGCTCAAGCTTGAGTCTTGATGTTTGGGTTTCGATGTTTGACAATACATTGACAATACTTTGAGACTGATAATACGTTAAGATTGCTGGTGCAATCGTTCATTTGGGGAGATTGTTGGTACAATTCTCCTCTGGTCAAGATTAATCAGTTAGATGTGAAGAAGAGTCAAGTAGGTCAAGACTGGCTGGATACTTGACTGAAAAATCCTGGTGAGTGAAGCTAGGTGAAAGACCTAGTGAGTGAAGCTAGGCAGAGGCGAAGTCCTGGTGAGTGAACCCAGGCAGTTGGAAAATCTTGGTGAGTGAAGACAGGTGAAAAGACCCAGTGAGTGAAGCTAGGCAGTATGAAAACCCTAGTGAGTGAAGCTAGATGAAAGTCCTGGTGAGTGAAGTCAGGCAGATGGAAAATCCTAGTGAGTGAAACTATGTGAAAGTCCTGGTGAGTGAAGTCAGGCAGATGGAAAATCCTAGTGAGTGAAGCTAGGTGAAAGTCCTTGTGAGTAAAGCCAGGCAGATGGAAAGTCCTGATGAGTGAAGCTAGGTAGATGGGAAATTCTAGTGAGTGAAGCTAGGTGAAAGTCCTGGTGAGTGAAGCCAGGCAGATGGAAAGTCCTGGTGAATGAAGCTAGGCAGGCACATGGAAATCTAGGTGGGTCAAGGTTGACCGGACACCTGGTATTGAACAGTCCAAGTAGGTCAAAGGTTTGACCGGATACTTGGCACGAGGAGAAAAGTCCAAGTGGGTCAAAGGGATTAACCAGACACTTGGTGAGGAAGTCCTAGCAGGTCAAAGGTGACCGGATGCTATACATAATGCCCCAACATATCATGGTTGACCAGATGTTGGGTTTTAGGGGCTTGGGACTTGATTAGGCAATTCAAGCTGATTCAATCGATCAACCGATCGATTGGCTCATGCCTAATTGATCGATTGGGTGTATCCTGCGACAAGCTATCCTCCCAATTGATCAGTGGATCGATTGGGAAGCTGTGTTTGTCGTATAGAAGCCCTCCCAATCGATCACCCGATTAATTGGGAGCCTCCAATCGATCGAGCGATCGATTGGGAGGCTGGAAATCGCATGAGAGCCTTGAATCAATCGGGCAATCGATTCCAACTCTTTTCAAAGAGCACAGAGGTACTCTGGATCAATCGACCGATCAATCCAAAGTCTCCCCAATCAATTGGAAGAAATCCAATCGATTGGGATCCGACCGTTGGCGCTGGATAAAGCCGTTGTGAGCATTCTTCTACACACGGCTCACACAGACCTTCACGTGATTCATCTCCGATCCTCACAACAACTTCTCCGAGCTCTCGCCGCTAGTTCTTGAAGGTTCTTGGAGGCAAGTGCTTGTGCACGTCCAAGTCAAGAGGCGATCTACGACAAGAAGAAGAAGCTAGGTTTAGGGTTTCAAGTGTAAATCTTGTAAGATTTCTATTATATTTGCTTCACTTTCTTTCTTCTTGTACTGAGAGTGTTGTAGGGATTCTCCGCCTTTAGTAGTTATTGTAAAGGAGTGTTTTCATAATGGAGAGTGTGTATCGTGTGTGGATCCTTGGATGAGTCACCTCTTCTTGAGGTGGATACCAAGTAAATCCTTCGTGTTAGCGTTGTATTTATGTTTCTTGTGCTTTCTGCTACATATCATCACCAAGAAACAAGCGACGACAAGATGACGAGTGCACGACGAGCTATTCATCCCCCCCCCCCCCTCTAGCACATTTCGACCCTAACATTATTAAGTAATCTAGTAATCCATTTTTGGGTTATATAACCAAGTCTACAATGCCAGAGATATGTCAAGTTTGAGTCATGCAATTTCTATTTCTTACTTTCAATACAATAAACCAGTTCATCTAAGTTAAGAACATAAAGACCATTATTCAATGAACCATTCCCATAGAATACATTGTTCAAATAAAAGAAACATAACTTGTCCTTGAATTGAAATACAAATCCCTTGGCATCCAAACTCGACCACGAAATGATATTCTTTGAGAAACTAGGAATAAAATAATAGTTTTCTAAATTCAAAACAAGTCCACTAGGTAAATTTATTAAATAAGTTCCTACAGTTAATGCAGCAACTCTCGCTCCATTAGCTACTCGTAGGTCCATTTCACCCTTGGACAACCGTCTGCAGTCACTTAGACCCTGCATGTTCGCACAAATGTGAGAATTACTTCTAGAATCTATGACCCATGATGAAGAAAAATTAAGATTTCACTCTATCATAAAGAAACCTGAAGCATCACATTCTTCTTCATGAAAACATAGTAGTTTTCTTCCACTACAAAAAGAGTCGCGACTAACGACTGAATATTCCGTCGGCATTCCGTCGGTAAATGAGCTTTCCGACGGAATACCGACGGAATTTCTGACATCGGGAAGAATTGGGTCGGCGCTTAATTTACCGACGGAAATTGTATTCAGTCGGAAATTACCGACGGAATGTATGACTTCCGTCGGTATTTATTAACGACAGAAAACTTATCCCGTCGGCAAAGGGCAAACGGCATGTAACGGAGGTTGCCGACTGAATCAAATTCTGTCGGTATTTTACCGACGGAAATAAACTTTCCGTCGGTAATCACCGACGGAATTAACCTTTCCGTCGGTATTTTACCGACGGAATTCTACATTCCGTCGGAGAATACCGACGGAAATAAATTTTCCGTCGGTGCTTTACCGACGGAATTCAATATTCCGTCGGTATTCTCCGACGGAATGTAGAATTCTGTCGGTGAACACCGACGGAAAGGTTAATTCCGTCGGCATGGTATCGTAAAAACTTGTTGTTGTTCGATAAATTACCGACAGAATGTAGATTTTCGTCGAAAATTACCGACGGAAAATTTAATTCCGTCGGCAATATGCAGTAAAAAATTTGAAATTCCTGCCCTGCATTTCCCACTTATCATATATACAATTTTTATATAATAAAAACCATCACAAACGATGGTAAGACAAGCACAAATCATATATAATCACAATCCACACAATCAACGACCAACACAACATACAATATGCTCACAAACAAATAATAAAACTGTCTAAAAAACAATACAAAACATATAACAAGTGTCCATATCTCCAAAATTTAATACAAAATAAAACATAACCAAATATCAAGTACTGACAATCATAAACATCCAAAAGTACTGATAAGTCAACGTTAAATACAAAATATCCAAACTTACCATGATACATCACCTACACATAAATCTAAATATAATCCTGTAAAAGTCAAATATAAGAAATTATAATCAGACTGAATCGATATAATTGTAATATATAACTAATTTTGCATGTAATAAAATACCTGAATTATATTGTAGATATCCAATGATAGTACAGTGGTGAATGTATCAATATGGACTCCTGCAAAATGCAATACAATTTAAGATAAATATCTAAGAATATCCAAATAGAATAATTATATTTGACTTAATTAATGTATGATAAATTAAAATCACTTAAGAATCTGAAACCTAAAAACAACTACAATATACTTTAAGCATACAACTACTAAAATTGAGCCACCTCCACAACCACTTAAGAATCTGAAACCTTATAAAAACAACTACAATATTTATTTTATGATTGAAGTAGTTCAAGTTATTGTATCATAAGCCTAATGAGGACAACAGACAAATCTGAACCTTTAGGTTATGCTTAGAACCTTGTCCCATTAGAGGACATATTATGCATGAAATCTAGTGTCTATGAGTTTGCTTGTCAGCAGAGTTGTATTGGAGTTGGTTTGGCCATGGAACAATACAACACTAGTACTCAAAGAAATAATAAGAATATCCAGTTAGTTTCTGAGTGTGCATAAGTTGCACTCCGAATTTACTCGATAGTTGAATTAGGGAAAGGTTGTCTATCTCAAAAATTAATCGGGTGAAGTTTGGACACTTGGATTATTAAAAAAAACAACAAATGAAAGTTTAACAAACTTAGAGTTTGTCACTAGGCAAAACAACTTAAAGTTTAACAAACTAGAGGTTGTGGAGGGCTTGGTTATTGGTGTTAAGGATGGTTAATCAATCAAATAAGACACTGTTAGTATATCAATAATCTAGCTTCTTTATTTTTTCTACTTCTTCCAGTAGCATGGTTAAAGTGTGGTTATGAGAAATTTTATGATGGAAAAAGTAAACCAGATGTTCGGTTCACAATCAAACAACACTAATATTGAATTAATAACAACTAGAAACTGTAGATAACAACACTAATATTTAAGACATAAGCTATATGTTTAAAAAAGGAACATAAATTATTAATAATTAAAAAATACTTACGACTTTCCGACAACCCTAAGAACGATAGATCCAGGAAGTGGTGGTGCTGGATGATCTGCTATGAGATATAATATCTACAAAATAGCATTACAACACATCATAATAAAGTTTACAAACATGATAATCAGACAATAAAAAAGGATTGGAGCATAACTTACTTGATGAACAATAATGCTAAAATGTAATCAATGCTAGACTCTGGAAACAGTTCTACTCAACATCAACAGTTTGTTAGTCGTCGTCGCTAGACTCTGTTATTTTCTAATCAAAGTTATATCAGACCTACAATTGTTTTTTATAAAGTTTACATTTCTGCATAGTTAACATCTTCCAGAGAAATCTCCAAAGAATTTTACCCAACGAAAGACAAACAATTACAAATAATCTAGATTCCTCTGCAGAGAGCCTATTATACAGCATAGAAATCAGCAGCGTAGATGAGATTTAAACCGACATAGGCTCTCTCTCGCACATTGGAGAGACAAACTCAGTCGCTAACAGATCCGATCTCATACGAGAAGCAAAAAAACTAGAATCGAAAAGCAGTAAGCAGTGTAGATGGGCACGGGCCTGTGGCAACTGCCTGCCGCAAGCAACGGCCTGCGGCGCCCGGCCTGCCGCGAGTAGGGGCCTGCGGCGCCCGGCCCTACGACAGCCAACCGCCGCGAGCAGGGGCATGCGGCGCTGGCCTGCAGCGAACAGGGCCCTGTGGTGTCGGCCTGCGGCGCCAGCCTGCATCAAGTAGGTGCCATCGGCGGCCGGTTGCCACGAGCAGGTGCCTGGGGAGCAGCCGGTGGCAGAGCACACGCCCGAGGAGCAGGCGCCGGTGTAGCGCCGACGTGCGCGTCAAACAAAAGAGATGAGGGAGGAGAGGAGCGTACCAAAGTCGCCTGTTGCTGATCGCCGACAACGAGAGAGGACACGAGGTTGGACGCCGAGATCGCCGGTTGTCGGTTGCCGATCGCCGAGGAAGCGGAGAGGAGAAGAGATCAAGTTCGCGTGGAGAGGAAAGTCGCACCGTGCCCTAATTTCACTCTGTTTTACCGACGGAATGACAATTCCGTCGGTAATTACCGACGGAATTGTGGATTCCGTCGGGGATTACCGACGGAATTATGATTCCGTCGGGGATTACTGACGGAATTGTGATTCCGTCGGTAAACTCTAACCCTGATCGGATCGCCCGATTAGCGATATATACTGACGAAATGTTAACTCCGTCGGTAAACATCAATACCCGAACCCGTTAAATGAATTGCCGACTGAAATATATATTCAGTCGGAATATTACCGACCGAAATATATATTCAGTCAGCATTTACCGACTGAATTTAATTCAGTCGGTAGTTACCGACTGAAATATATATTCAGTCGGGAATGCCGTCGTTATTTACAGGTTTTTTTGTAGTGTTCCAGTGATCTTTCTTGCCACAATGGAAGCACATGGACTCCTTCTCATTAGATTAGGGTACCTGCATCCCTTTCTTAAGCTCCATCTGAACTTGATATCTAGGATTTTTTTACTACATTAGCCTTGAGATTAAACTTCCTAGTGCTAGGGCACTTGTTGATCTTTCTGACCATCATTACATGCAGTGAAGGATTTACCTTCATGTTCTTCTCAGTAGTTTTCAGCATTATCATCAGATCAATCACACTCTTGTCCATGCTGCTCATATTGAAGTTCAACACAAACTAGGAAAATAATGGAGGTAGTGACAACAAGATTAGGTTAACAGCCAAGTCCTAGTCCAACTTGGAACCTAAGCTCTCGAACCTCTTTATGTACCCGATCATCTTGAGTGCATGAGACTCAACTTGATTTCCTTCCTCCAGTATGGTACGAAATAGTGCTCGAGAGGTTTCATAACTCTCTACTCTCTCACTCTCTTGGAAGAGCTCACGTAAGTGTTGATCAATCTCCCTAGCACTCATGTTCTCATGCTGTCTCTGCAACTCGAGAGACATAGAAGACAGCATGACGCATTGCATCCAGTGCATCTTCCATATACTGAGAATAATATGACTGATTTTCATTTGAAGCATTGGGTGTAGGCTCTTTCAGTGGTTTATCTTTGAGCACATAAATTTTTCTCTCATGTCTTAAGACGATTTTCAGTTTCCTATACCAATCTAGGTAGTTGGAACTGAGGAGGTAGTTCACAGTGATAAGATACTTGTGTTTGCCATCTAAAATTTAAAGCAGAGTTTTAGTATTTATGGAATATATTTAATAAAGGTCTTTTATAGCTCCTATTATTTTATTCAAATTAGCCATCACTATTAGAATCAGAAATTTATTGGTAATAATTCCTAATAGGACTGAAACCCTGAATTATATAGAATGCACACAGCTGAGTTGTACCTACATGCTGCATTCATCAAGTAGGCTTTAACTTGTCAATCACAAATCTATGTGATTTTCAGTATATTCTTGTTGAGCCTTATATTCTCAACACTTGCCCCTTAAATTAATTAACCTTAGCCGAGCTAAGCAAATCAATGAATTTAAGTTAAGTCGACCTACTAATAATTATGATAAACTATAGATGTTTTGACACAAGCCCACAGCTGAGCTGGACCGACTTATGTAAAAACTCTAACTATCATCATAGTTATTAATGGAGGTCATTTAACAAATCTTGACTTTAATATATTTAAGAGATTTTATAATTATTAAAATGTCTCACCATGATTAACTGCTTGTGCATCTACACAATCTCATTACGAGATTTATCTCCATTAATCCTTATAGTCTTTTAAGACAAATAGGGCCTCAGAAATTTTAACATGTTAATATACTTATGCCATAAGGATTTTATATCTAAATTACAACATGTATTACTTTGTAGTTTTTAAACAAAATTTATTTCTATCATGAAATATTAAGGCATATAACTTAAAATAAAGAAATTAAGATTTCTTTGAAATCTCTTAAAACATTGATTCCTCAAATAAATTTTGAAGAATCGGCTTCGTACTATATGATACAACCATGAATTGGTTCTAATACCACTGTTGGGTTCGGAGCACAGCAAAAAACATATACTTAATCATGGATCTTTTTGTAGTACATATAGTTTTATACAAAATAACATAAAAACATACCTTGAGTCCTTGATATGTGTGAATCATATCACAAACGAATAAGAACCCCACGTGTGACTCCTCTAGCGGTATCCACACGTATTAGATCACGAACTTGATATTATCCATTAGGTGCTAGCCTCTTGGATCGACAAAACCTTGGAAGCACTATTGATCTCTTCCAATGGAAGAAAGCGAAGAAGAAGTTGACGAAGGAGAAATGGAGAGAAGGAATTCGTCGCTTGAATCTTTCGGAGGATGACTACTTATAGCCTCCAAGGAATACGAAAAGTTAAGGTCTCAATTAATTCATCATTTATGATCTTCATTAATTAGGAAGATGAAGAATTATAGCCTCCATAAATTCTTCATTTATGACTTTCATTATGATGACTCTTCATATTCTCAATTAATCATCATTATAATGACTTTGAATTCTCCATTAATCATCATAATTATAGCTATTTAAATTTTCTCTTCTTTATATCAAATAAATCCATATTTGATCTTGATCTTGATCTTGAGTAGCTTCTAATATTTCAGAATTAATTAATAATCTAATTAATTCTTATTCTGAAATAATCAATTGATTAATTTTAGTATCCACTAAAATAATTAATTATAAATAATGTTCATGTTTACGTTCTATGCGGGCGACCCTCTAGGTTTTATACACGAAGATAATGTAAATTCATACATAGACTAAGGTAACCATCTAGCAATAGTTTTTAGTCACCCAACATGATAAAATTAATATCAGTCATAAACTAAAACCACCATGAACCGATTACTGTGTAATTCAATCTCTCCATCTAAGCTTATATCCCAATTAATTCGATACATTATGCATCATTATGAAATTAATTATTTTACTTGATTTCCAAGATATAATAGACTCTTCTTGACTGATAAATCATTCCTCCCATGGTCATAGATTTCGAGTCACTAATATCTCTATCAAGCAGCCAGGATGTTAACTCCTAATTCAAGAGAGCGACGAATCATCTATTGATTCAACACTATTCTCTCTACGCTTTGTTATACACTCAACTACCGTATTAATCACAATTCAATTAAAGACTACTTTTAACAACGTCAAAGTACATAACTCCACACATATAATAAATGAAAGTCTCAAGTCAAAAGATCAGTTATATTCGTTCATAAGAGGAATGACCAATGATGATTAATATGTGGTCTCCTCTTAAGCGGGTTGTGTCCAGTGTACCTCTAAACTCAAGGCACCCCCAAGTACAACTTAGATATCATCCCTTAGTTTATCTCAACCTAGTCATACTCAACGTTGATCTAGATATCCATGTCTCCTCTAAATATCTATCCGATCAAGGACTGTTTTCATATTAATATACCCATTAATTTATGAAACTTTATCATTAATCATATACATATAGAAAAGTAAATAATTAATGATAAATACTTACCTTTATAAAATAATTATTCACAAAATATATAAGGAATGCCTTGGCACATAAGTGTATACACTAACAATACTTAATCACTAATTCTACTAAAAGATTTCTATGACTCCCTTCGTTCAAACCATATTAATATTTTTAAATTTGATATTGAAGGATCATCGAATTTTGACCAAAATTCATCAATAGCATTAGGAACCTTAGAATGACCATTACACTCCTAAGATCCTCTTAAGTATAACAACATTGTTTTCAAATCTTAATTCCATAGCCTACATTAAAAGATGTGAGTTTTTAAAATTTTTACAATCTTAAGACAATTTGATAAAAGTTCATTAAAGAACAAAGGTTTGACATACTTATTCATCAACACCATCAAAGATTCATAAGATCATGTCAAAATTTTAAATTCTAGACACTCAAGGGTCATTAATGAATTTTAATCAAACTCACTTATAATTTTAAGAACTTTAAAAATATTTCAAATCAGAATCATTACACTGATCATGAGAACCTCTGACTATAATAATAGTCTCATACTTAGAAGTTCTCATGACTATAATAATAGTCTCATACTTAGATTTCATAATTTAGTTTAAGGGTTATAAGTTTTTGAAATCTTCGTGACTTTAGACAATTTGACACAGACATTATAAAAGTTTATGTCTATTATATTATTTACTAATACTATTAAAGAATTCCTACTATTTAGATCGTATTAAAATTTTAAAATTATGGATTATAAGACTATCAAATGAGTTTTAGTCGATGACCTTAAACATTTTATAAACACTTAAATTTATTATTTTTCTTATACCCTCCCCTCCTGAGTGTAACTATTGTTTTCCTTACTTCCTTCAGTCTGTTCTCAGACATGAATTTAATAATTAAAAAAATAATTTTAATTACTTTTATTGAGATTTTTTGGAGTAACCAGTCCATCTTATAAAAATTTTCATTGATCATCAGGATAAATTGAGAAATACACGTGACGACCAGTCTTGAAGTCCAACATCTTTTGATTGCACCCTTCATTTAAAAAAAAAATTCTTACAAATATATTATACCTAAAATTCAAATTATAAATATCTAGAGCAACCTAAATATTTCATCATGGTACCATAACTTTAGACTCTAAATAAAGAACGTACCATGCCATGAATTATTTTATCAATGTTATATGACGAGTCATGGGCAGTCCGACTAGAATAAAAGCTGAGTATGATGAAAAATAAATACTCGATAAATATCAAAAAAAAAATGAGCATATATTTCACGGAAATCTGATTATACTGTGAAATAGAAACAATACGATTTTATTAAATATTGTCATTTTCGAATAGAAACAAGACCCCGGGCCCCACCGATAACGGCCACATTAACCCGGCCGACAAAACATGACTGCCGATGGCGAACAGAACGATACTAGAAAACAATGTGAGGCCCAACGTTGTCGGAAGGGGATCTTCTGAGTCAGATTTTTATAAGTATCCACTAAAATAATTATACAAAATTATACAAAATTATAGATAAATTGTGATGAAGATCCCATCATAATTTTATATGATGCATCCCTATCAATAAAATATGGACCAGAGATCTGATCTCAACGTTGTCATATCCGATTACCTACGCTCGTATGTATGTGGTGGGACCCTGCATGCCTATTATTGTTTCGGTAGTCATCTCTGCCTCTAGCTCCGCGGTAGCCATCGAAGCACTGGCCATTAACCTGTCAGTTGCAGCAGCAGCAGCCGCCGCCGTCACGGACATCAGCTCGCACTTCTGATCCAGTTTACTCTACCCTAACCAGGACGAAGAATTTAACAATAATAAATTTAAAATTATCCATCAAATTTAATATTAACGATGAAATTAAACTTAATTAAAAAAACTTAATACTATCCATCAGTTAAAAAAAATAAAATTATCCGTTAAATATAACTTTAACTATTAAAAAAATAAATATTATTGACAAAATCTAATTTGAATCCATAAAAAATTAAATTTATTGGCTAAATTTAATTTTAATAAATAAATAATTATAATTATTGAAAAAAATTATGTTGGCCGGTAGTTTTAAATGTTGATTGGCTAAAGTCATTTTGGACTGAAAAAAATTCACAACAATTGGTTTGATCCGGCAAGTTGAATCGGCTTGACAAGTCAGATCAACTCGACAGGTCAAGAAGTGACCTGTCAAATTGACTCGGTTGGGCGGTTGGGCTTAGCTCAACCTGCCAGAGAGATATTGTTGACACGTCGTGCACCGTCTATATTGATCAAGTTTTGAATCATGCCACGCTGACTCTTATTGATCAAGTCAAAAATCAGTCTTGCAGACCCTTTGACCTTTGTCACCTCTGCTATCATCTTGGTATACGATTTAGTAGTCCTCTCAAGATGATCTGATGATTAGCACATGAGATATTATTATCATGAGGTCTGGAGTTCAAATTTCGGTAAAGTCGAGGTAAATGTCTTCCTTATGTGCTAGTCACTATTCCAAATGCTAGTAGTCAACCGTGATTTACCTCTTCCGTGTTGGTCCTGGGGCAGGTTGACATAGGCATTGGGGTGCGAGCGTATTCGTCTTTTACCACCATAAGTATATGATTTAGTAACTTATGATTTTCGAACAGTATTAAATTCTAGTTCAATTTATTTAAGTTATATTCGGGCTTGAGTTTGACTCGAGCTTAAATCGAACTTTTATCACAAGACTCAAACTCCACTTGTTTTGAAATTACCAAGCTCGCGAATAATTCAAGCTTGGCTCGTTATTAGCTCAATTATCATAGTTAACAAACCTAACTTATTAAGCGAGCTCGAGCTCATTTTAGAGCTCGTCTTTTAGGCTTGTTAAGCGAGTTCGAAAACTCGTTTAAATAAATATTCAACAAACCTAATAACTAAAATAATATAAACTCAACACAAAATTGAACATCTCAAACTACTATATTAAACTTCCAAGCCCAACACATCATTGAACATGTTCGCGAGCCCTTTAATTGAGCCGAGTTCGAGCCCCAATTCAAGATGTTGGGACCTTTGTGCCTGCTAGAGGGGGGCGTGAATAGCGTTTCGTCGCACACTTGTGCTTGCTTTGTCTTGATATGTAGCAGAAAATAAAATACAAACACACTACAACGCTAACACACAGATTTACTTGGTATCCACCTCAAGATGAGGTGACTAATCCAAAGATCCACACACAACGCTATCTCCACTAATGAAACACTCCTTCTCGGTTGCAGCCGGAGGTGGAGAAGCCTCGTACAAACTCACACAGCAACACAAACAAAAATACAATAAGAGAGTACAAGATACAAATGAAAACACTACTTCTTTTTGCTTACTTGTTGCTTGTTGTTGCCTGTTGAACCTTGAGAGAACACTCCCAAGAGCCTTCAAGAACTGGCGGTGAAGATCGGAGAAAGTCACTGAAGATCGCTGTAAGCTCGTAGGAACGAAATCGCAAAAGATCTACGGAGAAAACGCTCCGCAACGGCTATATCCTGTGCTCCCAATCGATTGAAATCAACCCCAATCGATTGCCACGTCAGCTTCGCACAATCCCAGCCGTCCATCACCTGCATCCTGCGCAACGGTCACTTCCCAATCAATCAACCGATCGATTGGGACTGTCTGAATCGATCACCCAATCGATTTAGCGCCTTTTTGTGCTCTCGCATCCGCGTGAGAGCTTCTGCTGCCCAATTGATCGACCATCGATCGACAGCTCCCAATCGATCGCCCGATCGATTGGGAAAGTCTCTGTGATCGTGATTTCACATCACAATCGATTGACCGATCGATTGAGCCTTCCCACAATCGCAGCACAGTTCAATCGATCAACTGATCGATTGGACCCTGGTTCAATCGATTCACCAACCTGGACTTGACTCAATCTCAAGTCCAAAGTCTCCAACCCAACTCCCAGTCAACCGTGACATGTTGAGTCTCCATGCCTAGCATTTGGCCACACCCGACCAACCTCGAACTAGCCTTCTAGCCTCCTCCATCAGCCTTGCGTCCCTCGGATATCTCCCCATCCTTCACGCCTTGCCTTCAGGAGCTTCATTCGACCTTATCCTAGTTGTCGGGTCTTCCTTGCCAAGTCATACCAGGACTTACCTTGCCAAGACCATATGCTTGGACTTACACCCTTTGCCAAGATCACACTTGGACTTTCCAATTGCCTGGCTCCTCACTAGGACTTTTTCCTTTGCCAAGATCACACTTCGACTTTCCAATTGTCTGGCTCCTCACCAGGACTTTCTCCTTTGCCAAGATTACACTTGGACTTTCCAATTGTCTGGCTCCTCACCAGGACTTTCTCCTTTGCCAAGATCACACTTGGACTTTCCCTTTGCTTGGATCCTCACCAGGACTTTCTCCTGCCTAGCTCCTCACTAGGACTTTCCCGTTGCCTGGCTCCTCACCAGGACTTTCCAAATGCCTAACCTCCAGTTAGGACTTTCCCAGTCAAGTCTTTTGTCAACCTTGACCTACTTGACTTGTATTCTCATCAACTTGGTCAACCCTTTGACCATCTCCATAACCGGACGATTGCTCTAGCAATCTCCTTATATTATCAAACATCAAAACTCAAATCTCGACTCAAACTTGACTCAACTCAAGCTTAGTCAAACTGGTCAAACTTGACCTAGGAAAATTGCCCAACAATCTCCCCCTTTTTGATGTTTGACAATACTTTTAAGTTAGGCTAAATCTCATAGTTTTAACCTTTTCTTTATACCAAGGCTAAATCTCATAGCCTTAACATCTTCTTTATCACAAGGCTAAATCCTATAGCCTTAACCTCTTCTTTATCACAAGGTTAAATCCCATAGCATTAACATCTTCTTTATACCAAGGCTAAATCTCATAGCTTTAACCTCTTCTTTATCACAAAACTAAATCTTATAGCCTTAACCTCTTTTTTTATACCAAGGCTAAATCCCATAGCCTTAACCCTTTCATGACAAGGCATGAATGAAGGTTTCCTTCATTCTCTCCCTTTCCTAGAGGGCAAACTCCCCCTGCTTGGGATGCAGGCCTAACTTAACCTTCCATTCTCCCCCTTTGTCACACATCAAAAACTAAAAACAAACTCTTCTCCATAAGAGTTAACTCTACATTGTTTACAACCTCATATGTTGTTAACAACCCCACAATGAAGATCTCATATTCTTCATTGCCATCTAAGATCCCCCTTGAGCTTTACTTCACTTCAACTAGAGCATGCATCAACTTCCCAATGAAACTCCCATTCATTGTATTGAATGCTCCCCCTTGAGCAATAATCTTCTTCACAATGCTCATCCGAGAGCATTTTCACTTTACCAATGAAGGTCCGATCCCCTTTGTTGGTGCAACATCCCTCAGGTCAAGGTTGACCTGGTTAACCAAGCTGAGTCTTGGTTTGGGTTTAGATGTTTGACAATAAGATATTGATTGAAGAAGAGTCAAGTAGGTCAAGGTTGACTGGATACTTGACTGGGAAGTCCTAACTGGCAAGTTAGGCAGATGAAAGTCCTAGTGAGTGAAGCTAGGCAGAAGGAAATCCTGGTGAGTGAAGCCAGGTGAAAGTCCTAGTGAGTGAAGCTAGGCAGAAGGAAATCCTGGTGAGTGAAGCCAGGTGAAAGTCCTAGTGAGTGAAGCTAGGCAGAAGGAAATCCTGGTGAGTAAAGCCAGGTGAAAGCCCTAGTGAGTGAAGCTAGGCAGATGGAAAAACCTAGTGAGTGAAGCTAGGTGAAAGTCCTGGTGAGTGAAGCCAGGCAAGGAAGGAAATCCAGATGGATCAAGGATGATCAGACATCTGGTGTTGGGAAGTCCAAGTAGGTCAAAGGATTGATGGATACTTGGCAAGGAAGGAAGTCCAGATGGGTCAAGGTTGACCGGACATCGGTGGAAGTCCAAGTAGGTCAATGGGTGACCGGATACTTGCACGACGAGTAAAAGTCCAAGTGGGTCAAAGGGATTGACCGGACACTTGGTGGGAGTCTGGCGGTCAAGGGTGACCGGATGCGAGGCATGATGTACCAACAGTCAAGGTTGACCGGATGTTGGTTAGGAGGTTTAGGACTTGGTTTTGGGCAAAAACCAAGTCGGATCGATCCGTGGATCGATCCAGATGTGAATCGATCGGTGGATCGATCCGATACTTCCGGTGAAGCTTCGGATCGATCCGGATCGATCGAGGTCCCGATCGATCACCGATCGATCGGGACGATCGCCGCGATAAGTCTTGGATCGATCCGTGGATCGATCCAGCGCTTTCGCGTCAAGCGCCGGATCGATCCGTGGATCGATCAAAGCCTCCGATCGATTCGGAACATTTGAATCGATCGGGATCCGACCGTCGGCGTGTTTAAAGCCGCAAGCGAGCGTGGTCTTCGGCATCTCTTCACGAGCTCTTCTCAGATTCATTCCAGCTCCTCCACAGCTCTCTACAAGCACGTGATCGCCAGTTCTTGAAAGTTCTTGGAGGCTTTCCAAGTCAAGAGGCGGATCCATTGCAAGAGGAAGAAGTTAGGGTTAGGGTTTTCACTGCATTTCTTGTAAGCTTGTACTTAATCTTTACTACCCTTTCTTCTTCTTGTACTGAGAGTCTTGTAGGGCTTCTCCGCCCTCGGTAGTTACCGAAAAGGAGTGTTTCATAGTGGAGGGTGCGTGCGTGGTGTGGATCCTTGGACTAGTCACCTCCTTTGGAGGTGGATACCAAGTAAAATCCTAGTGTTAGCGTGGTTGTATTTGTTTCTTTATTTTCCGCTGCACATCCAAGAAGAAACAAGCAACGCCAAGCAACGAAGCGCACCAAGCGAACGCGACGAGCTATTCACCCCCCCTCTAGCTACTTTTGGTCCTAACAAGTGGTATCAGAGCAAGGCCGCTCTTCACCGGAATCATCGCCGGAAGGGTCAAGCATAACAAGAAAAGCTAGAGGGTGAAGAAGTTGAAGCGATTTCTTCAAGTTCAAGATTTTATCAAGCTCAACTTCAAGATGCAATTCCAAGATGGACTTGGATTTGACACAAGGGTGGCTCCACCATACACTTCTACAAGTTTTGATTCTTGGAGATCAAGAATCGAAAACTTTCTTATGATGGAGATAGAGCAATGGTTTGCTCTAATGGAAGGCTTCAAAGCTCCAACGAACTCCAAGGGCAAGCTTCTAAAGAAAAGCAGATGGAGCTCGGAGCAAATTCAAAGGGGCGAGGCAAATGACAAAGTGACCAAGCTTTTGGTCAACTTATTGCCTAGCCACATCTTGGCTCAAGTTGGAGAATTCGAAGATGCCAAGGAGCTTTGGAGCAAATTGGCCAAGCTTCATGAAGAGATCCCCTCCACTGTACGAGATCAAGAAGTATCCAGAGAGGGAGACTCTTTGGAGCAAGACCAAGAGGAGGATTCCGAGGTTGAGAGATGCTCAACCTCCGAAGAAGAGGAAATCCAAGAAGCTTCATCCTCAAGGGAATGCAACGAAGGGAACAAGGAGGGAGCATACTCCTTGTTTCATATTCAAGATGATGAAGCCTCCACCTCTAGGATTGAGGGAGCAATCCTTGGTGACACCGGATCAAGAAGAAGGAGAAGCCTCTACATCCGGGTCAAGAGAAGAAGAGGAGGAAGAAGCTTCTACCTCCACAAGTCAAGAAAAATCAAATGGAGGAGAATCAAGGTCCGATCAAGAGGAAGCTTCTACCTCCGGATCCAAAGAAAAAGATGCCACCCCTACAAGCAAAGGTATAAATATTTCAATTAATAATAAAAATCATATTATATGCTTTGAATGTAGGGAACATGGGCACTACAAGAGCAAGTGCCCTAAATTAGCCAAGAAGAAGGGCCAAGTGGCACAAAAGGGCAAGGTGAAGCCCAAGGAGACCATCCCCAACACAAAGAAGAGCAAGGAGCATATTATATGCTTCTCTTGCAATCAAAAGGGACATTATCGTAGTCAATGCCCCAAGGGGAAGAAGAGGGTCAAGGCTCAAGGAGGCACTAGTCAAGGGGGAGCCTCCAAGGTAAAGAAGAAGGTAACATTTATTGAGCCAACTCCTTTACATTATGGTAAAAAGCATGATAATTCTAATTTTTATCATTTTAATGCAATTTACCATAAGAATAGGAAGCATGAGGGCTTTAAGGAAAAGCATGTGGCCCTACATGCCAAAACTATCACTCCTAGGGTTAGGAATGTAGGTAAAAGTCTAGGCAATAACTCTAAGGATTTTATATACAAGCCTAAAAACCAACATGCTCATGGACTTAATGAAAAACCAAATCCTAAGGATTTAATGATAGAAAATCAAGTCTTGAGATCAAGACTTGATAAAATGGAAAAGACCCTAAAAAGGATGGAAAATATCCTAAAAGGGCAAAATGAGCAAAACCTAGGGTTAGGAAAGTCAAAGCCATCAAATAGCCATAGAGGTTTGGGATACAAACCAAAGGCTAAGAAGGATGTGCCTAGTTATCATAGGGTTCCATATAGTTATGGAACAAACCCTAGGTTTAGTGGTCAAGTCAAGAACACTAGGGAAGTCATCCCTAAGAGTATTTTTGCAACCAAAGTGACTAAGACTTCTAAGAAGTCTAAGAAAGTCACTAACAAGGTCACAAGGGAGGCTATCCCTAGGGTTGACTTAGAAAATGTGACCAAGGCTTCTAAGAAGCCAAACAAGGTCACTAGGAAGGTATCTAGGGAAGTTATCCCTAGTGAGTACCTAAAGCATCCAAGGAGCACCAATAGGTGTTGGGTTCCTAGGAGCATCTTCTCTATCCCATAAATGGGTTAGAGAGTGTCAACTCCAATTAGAAGGGTAGTTAACCCAACTTTGAGGAAATTGACACTCAAGGAGCATTTTCAAGGTTTTTGTTAACCTTTGAAAATGAAATGGAACTATTATTTACTCCTTGAAAGAGTAAAATGTGCCTAGTGGTGAAAATTTGATTTTAATCTTAAAAGGCACACATTGGGAAATTCATAAGAGCTACCAAGTTGGGATTTTGGTATGTTCTTAGGAAATTTAAGGCAATCCGGGCCTTAACCTTAAAGTGCTACTCTTGTGGAAAAATGAAATATGCCAACATTTGAGGAATATGCTTAATTTCAATTGGCATAAATTAATCAAGGGAATTAGAAATGCCAATTTAGGTTTTGGCGTTTTCTTGACGCACTTAAGGGCAATCTAGGTTTAAGTTGTAAGTTTAGCTAAGGTTTTAAGGATACTTAGATAGTTAATCTAGGTATATTTGATTTATGCTAAATCTTGCCATGATTGTTTGCCCATCATATGCCATGACATCATGTCTACTTTTGCATTCATGACTTATTATGAAAAATACAAAAATACCATGTCATGACATTCATACATCATGTAGTTATAGGATATTTTCTTTTGAAAGTTATTTCCTTTTGATGTATGCCATAACATTATCATGCATTAAGTTTAATTTCTTGTAATCAAGGACAAAAGGCATTTACCAACACTTATTATCAAGTGACATCCTAGGTGGGTGTTTAATATCTCCAAAATGCCTAGATAGTATGCATGATCCCTAGATTAGGGCAAAACCAATCTCTACATCTCACAAGGACTATAAGATGACTTGTATGTGTTTTAGTGCACATTAGATACAAGTGAGATGTTAGGAAGATGAACAAAACTCAAGATGTTGATTTAGTGCATTCTTTTGAGTTTTAGGTTCATCAAAACACATAGTTATGTGTTTTCCCATCATTGGGAAAGCTAATGTACAAGTCATGTGCATTAAGCCCAAGGAATATGGTGGGATATTGGTTTTGAAAAAGTTTTCAAAATGATTTTGGAAAACCTTGGTGAAGGCTATCTTTTGATAGTAATCACCATTGAATAGTTAGACACAAACTTGAAGAAAACACTAAAGTTTTTGCAAGTTTTCAAGTTTGTGTCAATCTTTGAAAATATGATGTATTTTCATAGAAAACTATTTTCCTTGATAATATATGCCCTAAACATTGTCTACACAAATTTCATAATTTTTGGATTTTTGTAGAATTTTCTAGGGGTTTCTGAAGTTGACTGAAATGGAATTTCAGCAACTATCAGAGCTCCGATCGATCCATGGATCGATTGGAGTGCCTGAATCGATCCATGGATCGATTCAGAAGGCATTTCCCGCGAGCAGAAGCTCGCTGGATCGATCAGCCGATCGATCCAGGGTGTCTGAATCGATCAGTGGATCGATTCAGAGAGGTTCAATCGATTGGAACCCAACTCCAATCGATCCAAGTTGCTGATTTTGGCTGGGAAAGCCTGATTTCAGCACTTTGAACCTATTTTAGTCTAGGTAACCTTTCCAAACCCTTAAAATACATTTGTATACATAAAAAGGGTGTTTTCGTGATGAAAACAAGGATGGAATGGTAAAGGAAGGCTAAGTTGAAGTTTAGGTTGAGGTTTGTTTCAAATTTTGAACATTTGAACCTCAAAACTTCAAAATCTGGGTTTCCTAAAGGTTTAGAGATTCCAAGTCATTGTTGGTGCAATGACAGAAGTTACCACCATGTCTTTAGGGGGAGGTACTCTTTAAAGACATGAAAATTATTTTTCATGAACCTTGAAAGGTGGTTAACCTTCTGTTGTGAACTTGCTCAAGGTTGAGCATTTAAACTTGAAATGGGGATAAATGGGGAGTGGATATCCTCATCATTTCAAGTGGCAACTCAAGTGGTTGAAAATGCTCAAGGTTGGGTATTTGTCAACATTGAGGGAGAAGTTAAAGATAATGAAGGGTATGGGACCTTCAATATTGAATTGATCACAATGAGTGAAATTGTGATCACGATGAGCAACTCTTCAGGGGGAGAGTCTTCAACAAATGGAGTTATTGAAGAGTGCCCAAAATTGGAGCATAGGTTGATGTGTGTCCAAAGACGGGTTGATGTTTTTTTTAAGGAGTTGATGTGTGCCAATAGGGGGAGAATGAAAGGAAGTAAGTTAGGTTTTCATTACCTAGAGGGAGTTTGCCCTCTTAGGGGGAGAATGAAAAGCTTAAGCTATGGGTTCATTACCTAGTGGCATGAAGAAGGAGGCTATAGGATTAGCCTAACTTACATGTGGGATTGTAAGTGTTATTGTGGTATTGTCAAACATCAAAAAGGGGGAGATTGTTGGTGCAACATCCCTCAGGTCAAGGTTGACCTGGTTAACCAACCTGAGTCTTGGTTTGGGTTTAGATGTTTGACAATAAGATATTGATTGAAGAAGAGTCAAATAGGTCAAGGTTGACTGGATACTTGACTGGGAAGTCCTAACTGGCAAGTTAGGCAGATGAAAGTCCTAGTGAGTGAAGCTAGGCAGAAGGAAATCCTGGTGAGTGAAGCCAGGTGAAAGTCCTAGTGAGTGAAGCTAGGCAGAAGGAAATCCTGGTGAGTGAAGCCAGGTGAAAGTCCTAGTGAGTGAAGCTAGGCAGAAGGAAATCCTGGTGAGTAAAGCCAGGTGAAAGCCCTAGTGAGTGAAGCTAGGCAGATGGAAAAACCTAGTGAGTGAAGCTAGGTGAAAGTCCTGGTGAGTGAAGCCAGGCAAGGAAGGAAATCCAGATGGATCAAGGATGATCAGACATCTGGTGTTGGGAAGTCCAAGTAGGTCAAAGGATTGACTGGATACTTGGCAAGGAAGGAAGTCCAGATGGGTCAAGGTTGGCCAGACATCTGGGGGAAGTCCAAGTAGGTCAATGGAGTGACCGGATACTTGGCACGACGAGTAAAAGTCCAAGTGGGTCAAAGGGATTGACCGGACACTTGGTGGGGAGTCCTGGCAGGTCAAGGGAGTGACCAGATGCGAGGCATGATGTACCAACAGGTCAAGGTTGACCGGATGTTGGTTAGGGAGGTTTAGGACTTGGTTTTGGGCAAAAACCAAGTGCTGGATCGATCCGTGGATCGATCCAGGATGTGGATCGATCAGTGGATCGATCCAGATTCTTCCCAGCGAACAGAAAGCTTCTGGATCGATCCGTGGATCGATCCAGAGGTCCCGATCGATCAGCCGATCGATCGGGACGATGCTGCTTCGCGCAATAAGCGCTGGATCGATCCGTGGATCGATCCAGGCGCGTTTCCTGAGCACAGAGGCGCTCTGGATCGATCCGTGGATCGATCCAAAGCCTCCCCGATCGATTCGGAACATTTGAATCGATCGGGATCCGACCGTTGCGTCGTGTTTAAAGCCGCAGGCGAGCGTGGTCTTCGGCATCTCTTCACGAGCTCTTCTCAGATTCATTCCAGCTCCTCCACAGCTCTCTACAAGCACGTGATCGCCAGTTCTTGAAGGTTCTTGGAGGCTTTCCAAGTCAAGAGGCGGATCCATTGCAAGAGGAAGAAGTTAGGGTTAGGGTTTTCACTGCATTTCTTGTAAGCTTGTACTTAATCTTTATTACCCTTTCTTCTTCTTGTACTGAGAGTCTTGTAGGGCTTCTCCGCCCTCGGTAGTTACCGAAAAGGAGTGTTTCATAGTGGAGGGTGCGTGCGTGGTGTGGATCCTTGGACTAGTCACCTCCTTTGGAGGTGGATACCAAGTAAAATCCTAGTGTTAGCGTGGTTGTATTTGTTTCTTTATTTTCCGCTGCACATCCAAGAAGAAACAAGCAACGCCAAGCAACGAAGCGCACCAAGCGAACGCCCCCTCTAGCTACTTTTGGTCCTAACAAGTGGTATCAGAGCAAGGCCGCTCTTCACCGGAATCATCGCCGGAAGGGTCAAGCATAACAAGAAAAGCTAGAGGGTGAAGAAGTTGAAGCGATTTCTTCAAGTTCAAGATTTTATCAAGCTCAACTTCAAGATGCAATTCCAAGATGGACTTGGATTTGACACAAGGGTGGCTCCACCATACACTTCTACAAGTTTTGATTCTTGGAGATCAAGAATCGAAAACTTTCTTATGATGGAGATAGAGCAATGGTTTGCTCTAATGGAAGGCTTCAAAGCTCCAACGAACTCCAAGGGCAAGCTTCTAAAGAAAAGCAGATGGAGCTCGGAGCAAATTCAAAGGGGCGAGGCAAATGACAAAGTGACCAAGCTTTTGGTCAACTTATTGCCTAGCCACATCTTGGCTCAAGTTGGAGAATTCGAAGATGCCAAGGAGCTTTGGAGCAAATTGGCCAAGCTTCATGAAGAGATCCCCTCCACTGTACGAGATCAAGAAGTATCCAGAGAGGGAGACTCTTTGGAGCAAGACCAAGAGGAGGATTCCGAGGTTGAGAGATGCTCAACCTCCGAAGAAGAGGAAATCCAAGAAGCTTCATCCTCAAGGGAATGCAACGAAGGGAACAAGGAGGGAGCATACTCCTTGTTTCATATTCAAGATGATGAAGCCTCCACCTCTAGGATTGAGGGGGAGCAATCCTTGGTGACACCGGATCAAGAAGAAGGAGAAGCCTCTACATCCGGGTCAAGAGAAGAAGAGGAGGAAGAAGCTTCTACCTCCACAAGTCAAGAAAAATCAAATGGAGGAGAATCAAGGTCCGATCAAGAGGAAGCTTCTACCTCCGGATCCAAAGAAAAAGATGCCACCCCTACAAGCAAAGGTATAAATATTTCAATTAATAATAAAAATCATATTATATGCTTTGAATGTAGGGAACATGGGCACTACAAGAGCAAGTGCCCTAAATTAGCCAAGAAGAAGGGCCAAGTGGCACAAAAGGGCAAGGTGAAGCCCAAGGAGACCATCCCCAACACAAAGAAGAGCAAGGAGCATATTATATGCTTCTCTTGCAATCAAAAGGGGCATTATCGTAGTCAATGCCCCAAGGGGAAGAAGAGGGTCAAGGCTCAAGGAGGCACTAGTCAAGGGGGAGCCTCCAAGGTAAAGAAGAAGGTAACATTTATTGAGCCTACTCCTTTACATTATGGTAAAAAGCATGATAATTCTAATTTTTATCATTTTAATGCAATTTACCATAAGAATAGGAAGCATGAGGGCTTTAAGGAAAAGCATGTGGCCCTACATGCCAAAACTATCACTCCTAGGGTTAGGAATGTAGGTAAAAGTCTAGGCAATAACTCTAAGGATTTTAGATACAAGCCTAAAAACCAACATGCTCATGGACTTAATGAAAAACCAAATCCTAAGGATTTAATGATAGAAAATCAAGTCTTGAGATCAAGACTTGATAAAATGGAAAAGACCCTAAAAAGGATGGAAAATATCCTAAAAGGGCAAAATGAGCAAAACCTAGGGCTAGGAAAGTCAAAGCCATCAAATAGCCATAGAGGTTTGGGATACAAACCAAAGGCTAAGAAGGATGTGCCTAGTTATCATAGGGTTCCATATAGTTATGGAACAAACCCTAGGTTTAGTGGTCAAGTCAAGAACACTAGGGAAGTCATCCCTAAGAGTATTTTTGCAACCAAAGTGACTAAGACTTCTAAGAAGTCTAAGAAAGTCACTAACAAGGTCACAAGGGAGGCTATCCCTAGGGTTGACTTAGAAAATGTGACCAAGGCTTCTAAGAAGCCAAACAAGGTCACTAGGAAGGTATCTAGGGAAGTTATCCCTAGTGAGTACCTAAAGCATCCAAGGAGCACCAATAGGTGTTGGGTTCCTAGGAGCATCTTCTCTATCCCATAAATGGGTTAGAGAGTGTCAACTCCAATTAGAAGGGTAGTTAACCCAACTTTGAGGAAATTGACACTCAAGGAGCATTTTCAAGGTTTTTGTTAACCTTTGAAAATGAAATGGAACTATTATTTACTCCTTGAAAGAGTAAAATGTGCCTAGTGGTGAAAATTTGATTTTAATCTTAAAAGGCACACATTGGGAAATTCATAAGAGCTACCAAGTTGGGATTTTGGTATGTTCTTAGGAAATTTAAGGCAATCCGGGCCTTAACCTTAAAGTGCTACTCTTGTGGAAAAATGAAATATGCCAACATTTGAGGAATATGCTTAATTTCAATTGGCATAAATTAATCAAGGGAATTAGAAATGCCAATTTAGGTTTTGGCGTTTTCTTGACGCACTTAAGGGCAATCTAGGTTTAAGTTGTAAGTTTAGCTAAGGTTTTAAGGATACTTAGATAGTTAATCTAGGTATATTTGATTTATGCTAAATCTTGCCATGATTGTTTGCCCATCATATGCCATGACATCATGTCTACTTTTGCATTCATGACTTATTATGAAAAATACAAAAATACCATGTCATGACATTCATACATCATGTAGTTATAGGATATTTTCTTTTGAAAGTTATTTCCTTTTGATGTATGCCATAACATTATCATGCATTAAGTTTAATTTCTTGTAATCAAGGACAAAAGGCATTTACCAACACTTATTATCAAGTGACATCCTAGGTGGGTGTTTAATATCTCCAAAATGCCTAGATAGTATGCATGATCCCTAGATTAGGGCAAAACCAATCTCTACATCTCACAAGGACTATAAGATGACTTGTATGTGTTTTAGTGCACATTAGATACAAGTGAGATGTTAGGAAGATGAACAAAACTCAAGATGTTGATTTAGTGCATTCTTTTGAGTTTTAGGTTCATCAAAACACATAGTTATGTGTCTTCCCATCATTGGGAAAGCTAATGTACAAGTCATGTGCATTAAGCCCAAGGAATATGGTGGGATATTGGTTTTGAAAAAGTTTTCAAAATGATTTTGGAAAACCTTGGTGAAGGCTATCTGTTGATAGTAATCACCATTGTATAGTTAGACACAAACTTGAAGAAAACACTAAAGTTTTTGCAAGTTTTCAAGTTTGTGTCAATCTTTGAAAATATGATGTATTTTCATAGAAAACTATTTTTCCTTGATAATATATGCCCTAAACATTGTCTACACGAAATTTCATAATTTTGGATTTTGTAGAATTTTCTAGGGTTTCGAAGTTGACTGAAATGGAATTTCAGCAACTATCGAGTCTCGATCGATCCATGGATCGATTGAGTGCTGAATCGATCCATGGATCGATTCGGCATTCAGCGAGGGAAGTCACCGGATCGATCAGCCGATCGATCAGGTGTGTCTGAATCGACTGGATCGATTCAGAGAGGTTCAATCGATTGGAACCCAACTCCAATCGATCCAAGTTGCTGATTTTGGCTGGGAAAGCCTGATTTCAGCACTTTGAACCTATTTTAGTCTAGGTAACCTTTCCAAACCCTTAAAATACATTTGTATACATAAAAAGGGTGTTTTCGTGATGAAAACAAGGATGGAATGGTAAAGGAAGGCTAAGTTGAAGTTTAGGTTGAGGTTTGTTTCAAATTTTGAACATTTGAACCTCAAAACTTCAAAATCTGGGTTTCCTAAAGGTTTAGAGATTCCAAGTCATTGTTGGTGCAATGACAGAAGTTACCACCATGTCTTTAGGGGGAGGTACTCTTTAAAGACATGAAAATTATTTTTCATGAACCTTGAAAGGTGGTTAACCTTCTGTTGTGAACTTGCTCAAGGTTGAGCATTTAAACTTGAAATGGGGATAAATGGGGAGTGGATATCCTCATCATTTCAAGTGGCAACTCAAGTGGTTGAAAATGCTCAAGGTTGGGTATTTGTCAACATTGAGGGAGAAGTTAAAGATAATGAAGGGTATGGGACCTTCAATATTGAATTGATCACAATGAGTGAAATTGTGATCACGATGAGCAACTCTTCAGGGGGAGAGTCTTCAACAAATGGAGTTGTTGAAGAGTGCCCAAAATTGGAGCATAGGTTGATGTGTGTCCAAAGACGGGTTGATGTTTTTTTTAAGGAGTTGATGTGTGCCAATAGGGGGAGAATGAAAGGAAGTAAGTTAGGTTTTCATTACCTAGAGGGAGTTTGCCCTCTTAGGGGGAGAATGAAAAGCTTAAGCTATGGGTTCATTACCTAGTGGCATGAAGAAGGAGGCTATAGGATTAGCCTAACTTACATGTGGGATTGTAAGTGTTATTGTGGTATTGTCAAACATCAAAAAGGGGGAGATTGTTGGTGCAACATCCCTCAGGTCAAGGTTGACCTGGTTAACCAAGCTGAGTCTTGGTTTGGGTTTAGATGTTTGACAATAAGATATTGATTGAAGAAGAGTCAAATAGGTCAAGGTTGACTGGATACTTGACTGGGAAGTCCTAACTGGCAAGTTAGGCAGATGAAAGTCCTAGTGAGTGAAGCTAGGCAGAAGGAAATCCTGGTGAGTGAAGCCAGGTGAAAGTCCTAGTGAGTGAAGCTAGGCGGAAGGAAACTGAGTAAAGCCAGGTGAAAGCCCTAGTGAGTGAAGCTAGGCGGATGGAAAAACCTAGTGAGTGAAGCTAGGTGAAAGTCCTGGTGAGTGAAGCCGGGCAAGGAAGGAAATCCAGATGGATCAAGGATGATCAGACATCTGGTGTTGGGAAGTCCAAGTAGGTCAGGATTGATCGGATACTTGGCAAGGAAGGAAGTCCGGATGGGTCAAGGTTGACCGGACATCGGTGGAAGTCCAAGCAGGTCAATGGAGTGACCGGATACTGGCACGACGAGTAAAAGTCCAAGTGGGTCAAAGGGATTGACCGACACTTGGTGGGGAGTCCCGGTCAAGGGAGTGACCGATGCGAGGCATGATGTACCAACAGTCAAGGTTGACCGGATGTTGGTTAGAGGTTTAGGACTTGGTTTTGGGCAAAAATAACTCTGGATCGATCCGTGGATCGATCCAGATGTGGATCGATCGGATCGATCCGGATACTTCCCAATGACAGAAGCTCGGATCGATCCGTGGATCGATTCAGAGGTCCCGATCGATCAGCCGATCGATCGGCTGCTTCGCGCGATAAGCGCTGGATCGATCCGTGGATCGATCCAGGCGCGTTTCCAGAGCACAGAGGCGCTCTGGATCGATCCGTGGATCGATCCAAAGCCTCCCCGATCGATTCGGAACATTTGAATCGATCGGGATCCGACCGTTGCGTCGTGTTTAAAGCCGCAGGCGAGCGTGGTCTTCGGCATCTCTTCACGAGCTCTTCTCAGATTCATTCCAGCTCCTCCACAGCTCTCTACAAGCACGTGATCGCCAGTTCTTGAAGGTTCTTGGAGGCTTTCCAAGTCAAGAGGCGGATCCATTGCAAGAGGAAGAAGTTAGGGTTAGGGTTTTCACTGCATTTCTTGTAAGCTTGTACTTAATCTTTATTACCCTTTCTTCTTCTTGTATTGAGAGTGTTGTAGGGCTTCTCCGCCCTCGGTAGTTACCGAAAAGGAGTGTTTGATAGTGGAGGGTGCGTGCGTGGTGTGGATCCTTGGATTAGTCACCTCCTTTGGAGGTGGATACCAAGTAAAATCCTAGTGTTAGCGTGGTTGTATTTGTTTCTTTATTTTCCGCTGCACATCCAAGAAGAAACAAGCAACGCCAAGCAACGAAGCGCACCAAGCGAACGCGACGAGCTATTCACCCCCCCCTCTAGCTACTTTTGGTCCTAACAAGTGGTATCAGAGCAAGGCCGCTCTTCACCGGAATCATCGCCGGAAGGGTCAAGCATAACAAGAAAAGCTAGAGGGTGAAGAAGTTGAAGCGATTTCTTCAAGTTCAAGATTTTATCAAGCTCAACTTCAAGATGCAATTCCAAGATGGACTTGGATTTGACACAAGGGTGGCTCCACCATACACTTCTACAAGTTTTGATTCTTGGAGATCAAGAATCGAAAACTTTCTTATGATGGAGATAGAGCAATGGTTTGCTCTAATGGAAGGCTTCAAAGCTCCAACGAACTCCAAGGGCAAGCTTCTAAAGAAAAGCAGATGGAGCTCGGAGCAAATTCAAAGGGGCGAGGCAAATGACAAAGTGACCAAGCTTTTGGTCAACTTATTGCCTAGCCACATCTTGGCTCAAGTTGGAGAATTCGAAGATGCCAAGGAGCTTTGGAGCAAATTGGCCAAGCTTCATGAAGAGATCCCCTCCACTGTACGAGATCAAGAAGAATCCAGAGAGGGAGACTCTTTGGAGCAAGACCAAGAGGAGGATTCCGAGGTTGAGAGATGCTCAACCTCCGAAGAAGAAATCCAAGAAGCTTCATCCTCAAGGGAATGCAACGAAGGGAACAAGGAGGGAGCATACTCCTTGTTTCATATTCAAGATGATGAAGCCTCCACCTCTAGGATTGAGGGGGAGCAATCCTTGGTGACACCGGATCAAGAAGAAGGAGAAGCTTCTACATCCGGGTCAAGAGAAGAAGAGGAGGAAGAAGCTTCTACCTCCACAAGTCAAGAAAAATCAAATGGAGGAGAATCAAGGTCCGATCAAGAGGAAGCTTCTACCTCCGGATCCAAAGAAAAAGATGTCACCCCTACAAGCAAAGGTATAAATATTTCAATTAATAATAAAAATCATATTATATGCTTTGAATGTAGGGAACATGGGCACTACAAGAGCAAGTGCCCTAAATTAGCCAAGAAGAAGGGCCAAGTGGCACAAAAGGGCAAGGTGAAGCCCAAGGAGACCATCCCCAACACAAAGAAGAGCAAGGAGCATATTATA
The DNA here is from genome assembly GCF_018446385.1 of Zingiber officinale. Classification (NCBI taxonomy): domain Eukaryota; kingdom Viridiplantae; phylum Streptophyta; class Magnoliopsida; order Zingiberales; family Zingiberaceae; genus Zingiber; species Zingiber officinale. The sequence goes on from NC_056004.1 coordinate 19,374,571, forward strand.
TGCTTCTCTTGCAATCAAAAGGGGCATTATCGTAGTCAATGCCCCAAGGGGAAGAAGAGGGTCAAGGCTCAAGGAGGCACTAGTCAAGGGGGAGCCTCCAAGGTAAAGAAGAAGGTAACATTTATTGAGCCAACTCCTTTACATTATGGTAAAAAGCATGATAATTCTAATTTTTATCATTTTAATGCAATTTACCATAAGAATAGGAAGCATGAGGGCTTTAAGGAAAAGCATGTGGCCCTACATGCCAAAACTATCACTCCTAGGGTTAGGAATGTAGGTAAAAGTCTAGGCAATAACTCTAAGGATTTTAGATACAAGCCTAAAAACCAACATGCTCATGGACTTAATGAAAAACCAAATCCTAAGGATTTAATGATAGAAAATCAAGTCTTGAGATCAAGACTTGATAAAATGGAAAAGACCCTAAAAAGGATGGAAAATATCCTAAAAGGGCAAAATGAGCAAAACCTAGGGCTAGGAAAGTCAAAGCCATCAAATAGCCATAGAGGTTTGGGATACAAACCAAAGGCTAAGAAGGATGTGCCTAGTTATCATAGGGTTCCATATAGTTATGGAACAAACCCTAGGTTTAGTGGTCAAGTCAAGAACACTAGGGAAGTCATCCCTAAGAGTATTTTTGCAACCAAAGTGACTAAGACTTCTAAGAAGTCTAAGAAAGTCACTAACAAGGTCACAAGGGAGGCTATCCCTAGGGTTGACTTAGAAAATGTGACCAAGGCTTCTAAGAAGCCAAACAAGGTCACTAGGAAGGTATCTAGGGAAGTTATCCCTAGTGAGTACCTAAAGCATCCAAGGAGCACCAATAGGTGTTGGGTTCCTAGGAGCATCTTCTCTATCCCATAAATGGGGAGAGAGTGTCAACTCCAATTAGAAGGGTAGTTAACCCAACTTTGAGGAAATTGACACTCAAGGAGCATTTTCAAGGTTTTGTTAACCTTTGAAAATGAAATGGAACTATTATTTACTCCTTGAAAGAGTAAAATGTGCCTAGTGGTGAAAATTTGATTTTAATCTTAAAAGGCACACATTGGGAAATTCATAAGAGCTACCAAGTTGGGATTTTGGTATGTTCTTAGGAAATTTAAGGCAATCCGGGCCTTAACCTTAAAGTGCTACTCTTGTGGAAAAATGAAATATGCCAACATTTGAGGAATATGCTTAATTTCAATTGGCATAAATTAATCAAGGGAATTAGAAATGCCAATTTAGGTTTTGGCGTTTTCTTGACGCACTTAAGGGCAATCTAGGTTTAAGTTGTAAGTTTAGCTAAGGTTTTAAGGATACTTAGATAGTTAATCTAGGTATATTTTATTTATGCTAAATCTTGCCATGATTGTTTGCCCATCATATGCCATGACATCATGTCTACTTTTGCATTCATGACTTATTATGAAAAATACAAAAATACCATGTCATGACATTCATACATCATGTAGTTATAGGATATTTTCTTTTGAAAGTTATTTCCTTTTGATGTATGCCATAACATTATCATGCATTAAGTTTAATTTCTTGTAATCAAGGACAAAAGGCATTTACCAACACTTATTATCAAGTGACATCCTAGGTGGGTGTTTAATATCTCCAAAATGCCTAGATAGTATGCATGATCCCTAGATTAGGGCAAAACCAATCTCTACATCTCACAAGGACTATAAGATGACTTGTATGTGTTTTAGTGCACATTAGATACAAGTGAGATGTTAGGAAGATGAACAAAACTCAAGATGTTGATTTAGTGCATTCTTTTGAGTTTTAGGTTCATCAAAACACATAGTTATGTGTTTTCCCATCATTGGGAAAGCTAATGTACAAGTCATGTGCATTAAGCCCAAGGAATATGGTGGGATATTGGTTTTGAAAAGGTTTTTAAAAGGATTTTGGAAAACCTTGGTGAAGGCTATCTTTTGATAGTAATCACCATTAAATAGTTAGACACAAACTTGAAGAAAACACTAAAGTTTTTGCAAGTTTTCAAGTTTGTGTCAATCTTTGAAAATATGATGTATTTTCATAGAAAACTATTTTTCCTTGATAATATATGCCCTAAACATTGTCTACACGAAATTTCATAATTTTTGTAGAATTTTCTAGGGTTTCAGTTGACTGAAATGGAATTTCAGCAACTATCGAGCTCCGATCGATCCATGGATCGATTGACTGAATCGATCCATGGATCGATTCAGAAGCATTTCCGCGAGCAGAGCTCGCTGGATCGATCAGCCGATCGATCCAGGTAGTCTGAATCGATCGGTGGATCGATTCAGAAAGGTTCAATCGATTGGAACCCAACTCCAATCGCTCCAAGTTGCTGATTTTGGCTGGGAAAGCCTGATTTCAGCACTTTGAACCTATTTTAGTCTAGGTAACCTTTCCAAACCCTTAAAATACATTTGTATACATAAAAAGGGTGTTTTCGTGATGAAAACAAGGATGGAATGGTAAAGGAAGGCTAAGTTGAAGTTTAGGTTGAGGTTTGTTTCAAATTTTGAACATTTGAACCTCAAAACTTCAAAATCTGGGTTTCCTAAAGGTTTAGAGATTCCAAGTCATTGTTGGTGCAATGACAGAAGTTACCACCATGTCTTTAGGGGGAGGTACTCTTTAAAGACATGAAAATTATTTTTCATGAACCTTGAAAGGTGGTTAACCTTCTGTTGTGAACTTGCTCAAGGTTGAGCATTTAAACTTGAAATGGGGATAAATGGGGAGTGGATATCCTCATCATTTCAAGTGGCAACTCAAGTGGTTGAAAATGCTCAAGGTTGGGTATTTGTCAACATTGAGGGAGAAGTTAAAGATAATGAAGGGTATGGGACCTTCAATATTGAATTGATCACAATGAGTGAAATTGTGATCACGATGAGCAACTCTTCAGGGGGAGAGTCTTCAACAAATGGAGTTATTGAAGAGTGCCCAAAATTGGAGCATAGGTTGATGTGTGTCCAAAGACGGGTTGATGTTTTTTTTAAGGAGTTGATGTGTGCCAATAGGGGGAGAATGAAAGGAAGTAAGTTAGGTTTTCATTACCTAGAGGGAGTTTGCCCTCTTAGGGGGAGAATGAAAAGCTTAAGCTATGGGTTCATTACCTAGTGGCATGAAGAAGGAGGCTATAGGATTAGCCTAACTTACATGTGGGATTGTAAGTGTTATTGTGGTATTGTCAAACATCAAAAGGGGAGATTGTTGGTGCAGAACATCCTCGTCAAGGTTGACCTGGTTAACCAAGTTGAGTCTTGGTTTGGGTTTAGATGTTTGACAATAAGATATTGATTGAAGAAGAGTCAAATAGGTCAAGGTTGATTGGATACTTGATCGGGAAGTCCTAACTCGCAAGTTAGGGATGAAAGTCCTAGTGAGTGAAGCTAGGCGGAAGGAAATCCTGAGTGAAGCGGTGAAAGTCCTAGTGAGTGAAGCTAGGCGAGGAATCTGGTGAGTGAAGCGGTGAAAGTCCTAGTGAGTGAAGCTAGGCGGGAACCTGGTGAGTAAAGCGGTGAAAGCCCTAGTGAGTGAAGCTAGGCGATGGAAAACCTAGTGAGTGAAGCTAGGTGAAAGTCCTGGTGAGAAGCCGGGCAAGGAAGGAAATCAGATGGATCAAGGATGATCGACATCCGGTGTTGGGAAGTCCAAGTAGGTCAAAGGATTGATTGGATACTTGGCAAGGAAGGAAGTCCAGATGGGTCAAGGTTGACCGGACATCTGGTGGAAGTCCAAGTAGGTCAATGGAGTGACCGGATACTTGGCACGACGAGTAAAAGTCCAAGTGGGTCAAAGGATTGACCGGACACTTGGTGGGGAGTCTGGCAGGTCAAGGGAGTGACCGATGCGAGGCATGATGTACCAACAGTCAAGGTTGACCGGATGTTGGTTAGAGGTTTAGGACTTGGTTTTGGGCAAAAATAACTCTGGATCGATCCGTGGATCGATCCAGATGTGGATCGATCGGACCGATGCGCTAAGTCCGTGAAGCTTCGGATCGATCCGTGGATCGATCAGGTCCCGATCGATCACCGATCGATCGGGACGATGTCGCCGCGATAGCGCCGGATCGATCCGTGGATCGATCCAGCGCGCTTCAGCTGAGCGCTCTGGATCGATCCGTGATCGATCCAAGCCTCCCCGATCGATTCGGAACATTTGAATCGATCGATCGGATCGCGTCGTGTTTAAAGTCGCAGCGAGCGTGGTCTTCGGCATCTCTTCACGAGCTCTTCTCAGATTCATTCCAGCTCCTCCACAGCTCTCTACAAGCACGTGATCGCCAGTTCTTGAAGGTTCTTGGAGGCTTTCCAAGTCAAGAGGCGGATCCATTGCAAGAGGAAGAAGTTAGGGTTAGGGTTTTCACTGCATTTCTTGTAAGCTTGTACTTAATCTTTATTACCCTTTCTTCTTCTTGTACTGAGAGTCTTGTAGGGCTTCTCCGCCCTCGGTAGTTACCGAAAAGGAGTGTTTCATAGTGGAGGGTGCGTGCGTGGTGTGGATCCTTGGACTAGTCACCTCCTTTGGAGGTGGATACCAAGTAAAATCCTAGTGTTAGCGTGGTTGTATTTGTTTCTTTATTTTCCGCTGCACATCCAAGAAGAAACAAGCAACGCCAAGCAACGAAGCGCACCAAGCGAACGCGACGAGCTATTCACCCCCCCCTCTAGCTACTTTTGGTCCTAACAAGTGGTATCAGAGCAAGGCCGCTCTTCACCGGAATCATCGCCGGAAGGGTCAAGCATAACAAGAAAAGCTAGAGGGTGAAGAAGTTGAAGCGATTTCTTCAAGTTCAAGATTTTATCAAGCTCAACTTCAAGATGCAATTCCAAGATGGACTTGGATTTGACACAAGGGTGGCTCCACCATACACTTCTACAAGTTTTGATTCTTGGAGATCAAGAATCGAAAACTTTCTTATGATGGAGATAGAGCAATGGTTTGCTCTAATGGAAGGCTTCAAAGCTCCAACGAACTCCAAGGGCAAGCTTCTAAAGAAAAGCAGATGGAGCTCGGAGCAAATTCAAAGGGGCGAGGCAAATGACAAAGTGACCAAGCTTTTGGTCAACTTATTGCCTAGCCACATCTTGGCTCAAGTTGGAGAATTCGAAGATGCCAAGGAGCTTTGGAGCAAATTGGCCAAGCTTCATGAAGAGATCCCCTCCACTGTACGAGATCAAGAAGTATCCAGAGAGGGAGACTCTTTGGAGCAAGACCAAGAGGAGGATTCCGAGGTTGAGAGATGCTCAACCTCCGAAGAAGAGGAAATCCAAGAAGCTTCATCCTCAAGGGAATGCAACGAAGGGAACAAGGAGGGAGCATACTCCTTGTTTCATATTCAAGATGATGAAGCCTCCACCTCTAGGATTGAGGGGGAGCAATCCTTGGTGACACCGGATCAAGAAGAAGGAGAAGCTTCTACATCCGGGTCAAGAGAAGAAGAGGAGGAAGAAGCTTCTACCTCCACAAGTCAAGAAAAATCAAATGGAGGAGAATCAAGGTCCGATCAAGAGGAAGCTTCTACCTCCGGATCCAAAGAAAAAGATGCCACCCCTACAAGCAAAGGTATAAATATTTCAATTAATAATAAAAATCATATTATATGCTTTGAATGTAGGGAACATGGGCACTACAAGAGCAAGTGCCCTAAATTAGCCAAGAAGAAGGGCCAAGTGGCACAAAAGGGCAAGGTGAAGCCCAAGGAGACCATCCCTAACACAAAGAAGAGCAAGGAGCATATTATATGCTTCTCTTGCAATCAAAAGGGGCATTATCGTAGTCAATGCCCCAAGGGGAAGAAGAGGGTCAAGGCTCAAGGAGGCACTAGTCAAGGGGGAGCCTCCAAGGTAAAGAAGAAGGTAACATTTATTGAGCCAACTCCTTTACATTATGGTAAAAAGCATGATAATTCTAATTTTTATCATTTTAATGCAATTTACCATAAGAATAGGAAGCATGAGGGCTTTAAGGAAAAGCATGTGGCCCTACATGCCAAAACTATCACTCCTAGGGTTAGGAATGTAGGTAAAAGTCTAGGCAATAACTCTAAGGATTTTAGATACAAGCCTAAAAACCAACATGCTCATGGACTTAATGAAAAACCAAATCCTAAGGATTTAATGATAGAAAATCAAGTCTTGAGATCAAGACTTGATAAAATGGAAAAGACCCTAAAAAGGATGGAAAATATCCTAAAAGGGCAAAATGAGCAAAACCTAGGGCTAGGAAAGTCAAAGCCATCAAATAGCCATAGAGGTTTGGGATACAAACCAAAGGCTAAGAAGGATGTGCCTAGTTATCATAGGGTTCCATATAGTTATGGAACAAACCCTAGGTTTAGTGGTCAAGTCAAGAACACTAGGGAAGTCATCCCTAAGAGTATTTTTGCAACCAAAGTGACTAAGACTTCTAAGAAGTCTAAGAAAGTCACTAACAAGGTCACAAGGGAGGCTATCCCTAGGGTTGACTTAGAAAATGTGACCAAGGCTTCTAAGAAGCCAAACAAGGTCACTAGGAAGGTATCTAGGGAAGTTATCCCTAGTGAGTACCTAAAGCATCCAAGGAGCACCAATAGGTGTTGGGTTCCTAGGAGCATCTTCTCTATCCCATAAATGGGTTAGAGAGTGTCAACTCCAATTAGAAGGGTAGTTAACCCAACTTTGAGGAAATTGACACTCAAGGAGCATTTTCAAGGTTTTTGTTAACCTTTGAAAATGAAATGGAACTATTATTTACTCCTTGAAAGAGTAAAATGTGCCTAGTGGTGAAAATTTGATTTTAATCTTAAAAGGCACACATTGGGAAATTCATAAGAGCTACCAAGTTGGGATTTTGGTATGTTCTTAGGAAATTTAAGGCAATCCGGGCCTTAACCTTAAAGTGCTACTCTTGTGGAAAAATGAAATATGCCAACATTTGAGGAATATGCTTAATTTCAATTGGCATAAATTAATCAAGGGAATTAGAAATGCCAATTTAGGTTTTGGCGTTTTCTTGACGCACTTAAGGGCAATCTAGGTTTAAGTTGTAAGTTTAGCTAAGGTTTTAAGGATACTTAGATAGTTAATCTAGGTATATTTGATTTATGCTAAATCTTGCCATGATTGTTTGCCCATCATATGCCATGACATCATGTCTACTTTTGCATTCATGACTTATTATGAAAAATACAAAAATACCATGTCATGACATTCATACATCATGTAGTTATAGGATATTTTCTTTTGAAAGTTATTTCCTTTTGATGTATGCCATAACATTATCATGCATTAAGTTTAATTTCTTGTAATCAAGGACAAAAGGCATTTACCAACACTTATTATCAAGTGACATCCTAGGTGGGTGTTTAATATCTCCAAAATGCCTAGATAGTATGCATGATCCCTAGATTAGGGCAAAACCAATCTCTACATCTCACAAGGACTATAAGATGACTTGTATGTGTTTTAGTGCACATTAGATACAAGTGAGATGTTAGGAAGATGAACAAAACTCAAGATGTTGATTTAGTGCATTCTTTTGAGTTTTAGGTTCATCAAAACACATAGTTATGTGTCTTCCCATCATTGGGAAAGCTAATGTACAAGTCATGTGCATTAAGCCCAAGGAATATGGTGGGATATTGGTTTTGAAAAAGTTTTCAAAATGATTTTGGAAAACCTTGGTGAAGGCTATCTGTTGATAGTAATCACCATTGTATAGTTAGACACAAACTTGAAGAAAACACTAAAGTTTTTGCAAGTTTTCAAGTTTGTGTCAATCTTTGAAAATATGATGTATTTTCATAGAAAACTATTTTTCCTTGATAATATATGCCCTAAACATTGTCTACACGAAATTTCATAATTTTTGGATTTTTGTAGAATTTTCTAGGGGTTTCTGACTGAAATGGAATTTCAGCAACTATCGAGTCTCGATCGATCCATGGATCGATTGAGTGCCTGAATCGATCCATGGATCGATTCGTGCATTCCAAGGAGACTCACTGGATCGATCAGCCGATCGATTCAGGTTCCGAATCGATCGCTGGATCGATTCGAGGATTCAATCGATTGGAACCCAACTCAATCGATCCAAGTTGCTGATTTTGGCTGGGAAAGCCTGATTTCAGCACTTTGAACCTATTTTAGTCTAGGTAACCTTTCCAAACCCTTAAAATACATTTGTATACATAAAAAGGGTGTTTTCGTGATGAAAACAAGGATGGAATGGTAAAGGAAGGCTAAGTTGAAGTTTAGGTTGAGGTTTGTTTCAAATTTTGAACATTTGAACCTCAAAACTTCAAAATCTGGGTTTCCTAAAGGTTTAGAGATTCCAAGTCATTGTTGGTGCAATGACAGAAGTTACCACCATGTCTTTAGGGGGAGGTACTCTTTAAAGACATGAAAATTATTTTTCATGAACCTTGAAAGGTGGTTAACCTTCTGTTGTGAACTTGCTCAAGGTTGAGCATTTAAACTTGAAATGGGGATAAATGGGGAGTGGATATCCTCATCATTTCAAGTGGCAACTCAAGTGGTTGAAAATGCTCAAGGTTGGGTATTTGTCAACATTGAGGGAGAAGTTAAAGATAATGAAGGGTATGGGACCTTCAATATTGAATTGATCACAATGAGTGAAATTGTGATCACGATGAGCAACTCTTCAGGGGGAGAGTCTTCAACAAATGGAGTTATTGAAGAGTGCCCAAAATTGGAGCATAGGTTGATGTGTGTCCAAAGACGGGTTGATGTTTTTTTTAAGGAGTTGATGTGTGCCAATAGGGGGAGAATGAAAGGAAGTAAGTTAGGTTTTCATTACCTAGAGGGAGTTTGCCCTCTTAGGGGGAGAATGAAAAGCTTAAGCTATGGGTTCATTACCTAGTGGCATGAAGAAGGAGGCTATAGGATTAGCCTAACTTACATGTGGGATTGTAAGTGTTATTGTGGTATTGTCAAACATCAAAAAGGGGGAGATTGTTGGTGCAACATCCCTCAGGTCAAGGTTGACCTGGTTAACCAACCTGAGTCTTGGTTTGGGTTTAGATGTTTGACAATAAGATATTGATTGAAGAAGAGTCAAGTAGGTCAAGGTTGACTGGATACTTGACTGGGAAGTCCTAACTGGCAAGTTAGGCAGATGAAAGTCCTAGTGAGTGAAGCTAGGCAGAAGGAAATCCTGGTGAGTGAAGCCAGGTGAAAGTCCTAGTGAGTGAAGCTAGGCAGAAGGAAATCCTGGTGAGTGAAGCCAGGTGAAAGTCCTAGTGAGTGAAGCTAGGCAGAAGGAAATCCTGGTGAGTAAAGCCAGGTGAAAGCCCTAGTGAGTGAAGCTAGGCAGATGGAAAAACCTAGTGAGTGAAGCTAGGTGAAAGTCCTGGTGAGTGAAGCCAGGCAAGGAAGGAAATCCAGATGGATCAAGGATGATCAGACATCTGGTGTTGGGAAGTCCAAGTAGGTCAAAGGATTGACTGGATACTTGGCAAGGAAGGAAGTCCAGATGGGTCAAGGTTGACCAGACATCTGGAAGTCCAAGCAGGTCAATGGAGTGACCGGATACTGGCACGACTAGTAAAAGTCCAAGTGGGTCAAAGGGATTGACCGACACTTGGTGGGGAGTCCTGCAGTCAAGGGAGTGACCCGATGCGAGGCATGATGTACCAACAGTCAAGGTTGACCGGATGTTGGTTAGAGGTTTAGGACTGGTTTGGGCAAAATTGCGTCGGATCGATCCGGATCGATCCAGATGTGATCGATCGGATCGATCCGCATACTTCCCGGTCAGAAGCTTCGGATCGATCCGTGATCGATTCAGGTCCCGATCGATCACCGATCGACGACGATGCCGCCATGCGATAGCGCCGGATCGATCCGTGGATCGATCCAGCGCGCTTCGAGCACGAGGCGCTCGATCGATCCGTGATCGATCAAAGCCTCCCGATCGATTCGAACATTTGAATCGATCGGATCCGACCGTTGGCGTGTTTAAAGCCGCAGGCGAGCGTGGTCTTCGGCATCTCTTCACGAGCTCTTCTCAGATTCATTCCAGCTCCTCCACAGCTCTCTACAAGCACGTGATCGCCAGTTCTTGAAGGTTCTTGGAGGCTTTCCAAGTCAAGAGGCGGATCCATTGCAAGAGGAAGAAGTTAGGGTTAGGGTTTTCACTGCATTTCTTGTAAGCTTATACTTAATCTTTACTACCCTTTCTTCTTCTTGTACTGAGAGTCTTGTAGGGCTTCTCCGCCCTGGGTAGTTACCGAAAAGGAGTGTTTCATAGTGGAGGGTGCGTGCGTGGTGTGGATCCTTGGACTAGTCACCTCCTTTGGAGGTGGATACCAAGTAAAATCCTAGTGTTAGCGTGGTTGTATTTGTTTCTTTATTTTCCGCTGCACATCCAAGAAGAAACAAGCAATGCCAAGCAACGAAGCGCACCAAGCGAACGCGACGAGCTATTCACCCCCCCCCCCCTCTAGCTACTTTTGGTCCTAACACCCTTCATTAATCCAATGCTCCTCCTTGAGCAGTAACCTACTCCACAATGCTTATCCGAGAGCATTTATCATCCTAGCAATGAAGATAACCAATCTTCCATTGTTCCTCAATTCTCGACCCTGAGTATTATCCATTACGAAGGTTTAACCCCCTTCCAAGGTCCTTGAAGATAAATTTTCATGCATTCAAGGAGTAACGCCCCCTAAAAAATATGGTCAAACTTCTGTCATTGCACCAACAATGACTTGGAGTTCCTAAATAGTTAGGAAAATCAAAACTTGAAGTTTTGAGGTTCAAAATTTAATAATGAAACTAAACCCCAACCTAAACTTCACCTAAGTCTACCTTAACCAATCCATACTTGCTTTCATCATGAAAACTCCCCCTAAATGTATATAAGTGTATTCCAAAGGGTTAGGAATGGTTAATGCCCCTTGAAAACTAAAATTTGAAGTTTTGAGGTTCCAAAATTTGAAATTGAAGCTAAACCCCATCCTAAACTTCACTTTGATTTATCTTAACCAATCCATACATGTTTTCATCAAGAAAACTCCCCATAAATGTATACAAATATATTCCAAGGGATTTGGAATGGTTATTGGAACTTGAAGTGGCTTAATGTGCTAAGATCAGGCTTTTCCAGCCATAATCAACCTTCCCAATCGATTGAAGTTGGGACTCAATCGATTGAAGCTACTTCAATCGATCCAGATCGATTCCGCAAGCTACTGCTCACAGAAATTTCCTCTAAATCAATCGGCTGATCGATCCATTGACTCTCTGTTCACGGGAATTTGCTTCCCAATCGATTGACTCATCGATTAAGACCATCCCAATCGATCGACCGATAGATTAGGTTTCTGATTTTCTGAAATTTAGTTTCAAGGAAATTCAGAAACTACCCAAAAATTCTACAAAATTACAAAAATCATGAAGATTCATGTACATACTCTTTAGGGTATACTCTATCATGGAAAAATAGTTTTATATGAAAATACTTCCTATTTTCAAAGATTGACATAAATTTGAAAACTCTTGAAAACTTCAATGTTTTCTCCTAGTTTGTGTCTAACTTTTCAATGATGAATACTATCAAAAGATAGTCTTCACCAAGGTTTTTAAAAGCATTTTAAAAACATTTTAAAAAATAATATCCAACCATGCTCTTTGGGCTCAATGCACATGACTTGTACATTAGCTTTCCCAATGATTGGAAAACACATAACTATGTGTTTTGATGAACCTAAAACTCAACAAGATGCACTAAATCAACATCTTGAGTTTTGTTCACCATCCTAACATCTCACTTGTATCTAATGTGTACTAAAACACATACAAGTCACCTTATGGTTCTTTGTGAGATGTATATTTGGTTTTGCCCTAATCTAAGGGATCATGCATAACTATCTAGGCATTATGAAATTTATGATAATCCACCTAGGATGTCACTAGGTATACTCCCACTTGTTGGAATATTTACCATTCATAATAGATGTCATTTGTCCTTAATAGTAGGGAATTAAATATGATGCATGATATGTTATGACATACATCAAAAAGAAATAATTTTAAAAAAAATACTATAGCTACATGATGTATGTATGGCATGACATGGTATTTTTGTGTTTTTCATACAAAAAATGAATGCAACACATGATGTCATGACATGTGATAAGCAATCAATCATGACACTTTAGCATATATAAAATATACCTAGATAGACTATCTAAGTATCCTTAATCCCTTAGCTAAGCCTTTAAATTTTAATCCTAGATTGTCTATTGAAAAATGTCACAACCCAACTTGGCATGTCTTTTACTCTTTCCTATTTGTGCTAATTGAAATTTAAAAATTAAATCCTCAAATTTTATTTGGCACATTTTACTCTTTCTAAGAGTGACAGTTTGGATTAAGGTTTACATTTCCCTTAACTCCATAGGAATATGCCAAATTCCCAATTTGGCATTTCTTTTACTTCCTAAGTGTGCCAATTTAACCTAATTTCAAATCCTCAAAACTTGGCACCTTTTTGCTCTTCAAGGCTTAATCACATTTGATTAAAGCATGAGTTTTCTCTTAATTCCTTAAGAAAGTATCAAAATTCTAACTCAATTTTTCTTATACTTTTCTTAAGTATGCCAATTTAGATTAAGTTCAACTCTTCAAATTTTAGCACATATATCACTCTTTCAAAGAGTAACCCAATAATCCTTTTCATTTTCAAAGGTTAACAGTAACCTTGAAAATACTCTCAAGTGTCAACTTTACCAAGGTTGGGTTAACTATCTTTCCAATTGGAGTTGACACTCTCTAAACCCATCTAGGGTGTAGAGAATATGTTTCTAGAAACCCAATACCTATTGGTGCTCCTTGGATGCTCTAGGTACTCACTCGGGATAACTTTCTTAGATACTTTTCTAAGGCCCTTTTTAAGCTTCTTAGAAACCTTGGTCACTTCTACTAGGTCACTCCTAGGGATAACTTCCCTTGTAACATTCCTTGTGACTTTGTTAGACTTCTTAGAAGTCTTAGTCACATTGGTCTTGCCAAAAGAACCTTTAGGGATTCATTCCCTAGTATCCTTGGCTTGACCTTTAAACTTAGGGTTGGTCTCATAGCTATATGGAACCCTATGGTATTGAATCTCACTCTTCTTGGCTTTAGGTTTGTATCCCAAACCTTTATAACCATTGAATGACTCTTGCCTAGTTCTCCCTAGAGTTTGCTCATTTTGACCCTTAAGAATATTTTCCATTCTTGGTAGGGTCCTTTCTAAGTTATCAAGTCTTGACCTCAAGACTTGGTTCTCCATCATTAAATCCATAGATTTGGATTTTTCTTGACCCCTATGAGCATTTCTATATTTAGGCATATATCTATAATCCTTAGAATTATTGCCTAAGTTACTATCTACCTTCCTAAACTTAGTTGTGGTAGTTCTAGCATGAGGAGGAATGTATTTTCCCTTAACGCTATCATGCTTCCTACTTTCATGATAATTTCATTAAAATGATAAGGATTATTTCTAACATGCATTTTATCATGACTAAGAGGAATATAATTGCACTATTTAAGTTTACCTTGGGTTTGCTCTTAAAAGCTTCCCCTTGATTTGTGCTTCCTCCTTTAACTTTGGTTGGCTTCCTCTCTTTAGGACATTGACTTCGATAATGTCCTCTTTGTTTGCATGAGAAGTATACAATGTGCTCCTTGCTTTTGTGTTCCGTGGGAACAACCACTTTAGGCTTCTCCTTAGCCTTGGTTGCCACTTGGCCCTTCTTCTTGGCCAATTTTGGGCACTTGCTCTTATAGTGTCCGTGTTCCCTACACTCAAAGCAAATGATATAATTTTTATTATTTACAATTGAAATTTCTATACCTTTGCTTGTAGGGATGACACTTGATCCTCCATTTGATTTATCTTGCATTGTGGAGGTTGCATCATCATCTTCTTCTTCTCCTCTTGAGGGTGTGGGTGCTTCCACCTCTTCAACTCTTGAGGATGTGGATACTTCTACCTCTTCCTCTCTTGAAGATGTAGAAGATCTCTCATCTTCTTCCTTCTCCTCCTCTTCCTTCTTCTCCTCGAATGTTGACCTTATGTCAACATCGGATTGGTCCTTCTCTTCTTGGACCAATGAGCCCTTCTCCTTAGACTCATCTACTCCTTGGAATTGTGATGGGTCTTCATGATAGGCAATGATCTTTTTCCAAAGATCACATGCACTTGTGCATTCACCTACACTCAAAATTATGTTAGAGGGTAATAGATTTAACAAAATTTTTGTTACCTCCTTATCCGCCTCCGCTTGCTCCCTTTGTTCCTCGGTCCAATGTCGAGGTCAGAGGCGCTTCCCCTTTTTGTCTTTTGGATGATAAAATGGATCTTCTAATGCAACCCATTGATTCCAATCTATTTGGAACCAAGTTTTCAATCTCGTCCTCCAATAATTGAAGTCTTCTTTGTCGTACGGAGGTGGAATTCGGATATCCCATCTGAGTGGTCTTTCAATCTCCATCTTCTTCTTCCTCTAGCTCCTTGCTCTCTTGGCGGTTAGTCCGTAGAAGAGCAACCTCGCTTTGATACCAATTGTTGGGACCTTTATGCTCGCTAGAGGGGGTGAATAGTGTTTCGTCGCACACTTGTGCTTGTTTCGTCTTGATATGCAGCGGAAAATAAAATATAAACACACTACAACGCTAACACACGGATTTACTTGGTATCCACCTCAAGATGAGGTGACTAATCCAAGGATCCACACACAACGCTATCTCCACTAATGAAGCACTCCTTCTTAGTCGCAGCCGGAGGCAGAGAAAGCTCGTACAAACTCACACAACAACACAAACAAAAAATACAAGAAGAGAGTACAAGATACAAATGAAAACACTACTTCTTCTTGCTTACTTGTTGATTGTTGTTGCCTCTTGAACCTTGAGAGAACACTCCCAAGAGCCTTCAATAATTGGCGGTGAAGATTGAAGAAAGTCGCTAAAGATCACTGTAAGCTCGCAGGAATGAAATCGCAAAAGATCTGCGGACAAAATGCTCCGCAACGGTTATATCCTATGCTCCCAATCGATTGAAATCAACCCCAATCGATTGACACGTCAGCTCCGCAGAATCCTAGTCATCCATCACCTGCATCCTGCACAACGGTCACTGCCTAAATCGATCGCCCGATCGATTCAGCGCCTTTCTGTGCTCTCGCATCCGCGTGAGAGCTTCTGATGCCCAATCGATCGACCGATTGATTGGCAGCTCCCAATCAATCGCCTGATCGATTGGGAAAGTCTCTGTGCTCGCGATTTCACATCCTAATCGATCGGCCAATCGATTGGGTCTTCCCACAATCGCAGCACAGTCCAATCAATCAACTGATCGATTGGACCCTGGTTCAATCGATTGCCCAATCGATTAACCAGCCTAGACTTGACTCAATCTCAAGTCCAAAGTCTCCAACCCAACTCCCAGTCAACCGTGACATGTTGAGTCTCCATGCCTAGCATTTGGCCACACCCGACCAACCTCGAACTAGCCTTCTATCCTCCTCCATAGCCTTGCGTCCCTCGGATATCTCCCCATCATTCACGCCTTGCCTTCAGGAGCTTCCTTCGGCCTCATCCTAGTTGTCGGGCCTTCCTTGCCAAGTCATACCAGGACTTACCTTGTCAAGACCACATGCTTGGACTTACACCCTTTGCCAAGATCACACTTGGACTTTCCAATTGCTTGGCTCCTCACCAGGATTTTCTCCTTTGCCAAGATCACACTTGGACTTTCCAATTGCTTGACTCCTCACTAGGACTTTTTCCTTTGCCAAGATCACACTTGGACTTTCCCTTTACCTGGCTCCTCACCAGGACTTTCTCCTGCCTAACTCCTCACTAGGACTTTCTTGTTGTCTGGTTCCTCATCAGGACTTTCCAAATGCCTAACCTCCAGTTAGGACTTTCCCAATCAAGTTTTCTGTCAACCTTGACTTACTTGACTTGTATTCTCATCAACCTGGTCAACCCTTTGATCATCTTCATAACCGGACGATTGCTCCAGCAATCTCCTTATATTGTCAAACATCAAAACTCAAATCTCGACTCAAACTTAACTCAACTCAAGCTTAGTCAAACTGGTCAAACTTGACCTAGGGAAATTGTCTAACACACGAGCCTATTAACGAGCATGTTCTTGAGCCTTTTAAATGAGCCGAACTTGAGCCCTTTAAATGAGCTGAGCTTGAGCCTGAACTCGCAAGTCTATAAACGAATATGTTCGTGAGCTCACGAGCCGAATGCTCTTAAGCTCGAGTTCGGCTCGATAAAACTGTCGAGCTCGAAGTCGAATTCGAGCTCGACTCAATAAAATAAATGAACAAACTCGAACGAACTATTTAGTTCATTTACCTCCCTACTTGTGTCCATAAGTTACATAATGTTTCAAGTAAAAAAAAATTGTTTCGACTTTTAAATTGTTCGAACAATTTAATTATAGAGTGGAAGATAATAGTATACCCCAAAAAATTACATAGAAAATTAAAGAGTTTAAAATAAAATAAATTAAATTTTAAAATAAAGAAGAAGAAAAAGGACAATTTTTATTAAATTCGGCGGCTACGATCATAAATTCATAATACATCCTGCAGATTATCGGCAAAACCACGCACGGAAGAAGAGACACGCATGGAAACACGCCGTACCAGAATCTAAGTGGACACAAATTAAAGGAAACCGATGCCATTATGCGTCGAGCTTCCGTGCGAACAGACGCATATATCATCAGTAATAGTACATGGACACCTGATCTACAGCCTCTCTCGCTCCCCCGTAGCCATCGAAGCACAGGTCGATTGAGCCAGCAGCAGCGGCCACCACGGGCATCAGCTCGCACTTCTGCCCCAACAAAGACGAAGCGCCGCCCCAGGCTTCGTCGCCGATCCCAAATCTCTGGCTCGCGCTGCCGTCGGAGTGAGAGCTGAGGCAGCTTAAGTTGCAACTAGCTCCGAAGTTCACATAATTACAAGTTTGCTCTTCTGCGCACTGCAACAGCAGTGGTGGCTCTACTGTGACAGTAGCAGCACTGCCACTGCCAGTGCTGCCACTGTCAGTGGACGTGAGCGAGCTCACAAGGCATGCAGCGATTGGTAAGCTTTCAATACCAGGAACAGATAGAATTAAGTGGTTTAAAGCGTCCAGTGACGACGGGAAGCTGTAATCCTGTTGCTTCTGCTGCATGATTCTTCTTTTTGTAGGAGTGATCTGGATCCCAGAAAACTTCTTTTTAAGGTTGGTGTTCCAGTAGTTCTTAATTTCATTGTCAGTTCTGCCTGGGAGATGACTTGCTATGATAGACCACCTGTATATTATACACACACATATATATATATATATATATATATATATATATATATATATAATTGTTGGATATTGATACACATGATTAAGATAATAACATGACAGAGACCTGCTCCCAATGATGGCGTAGAGGTTAGTGATGATCATGTCTTCAGTATCCGAGAAGGATCCGTGCTTAATGTTGGGTCTCAAATAGTTAAGCCATCTCAGTCTGCAACTTTTCCCACACCTTTTGAGACCTATTCTTCCAGCATAATGCACGCAGTACGCATGCACACATGAAGTTAAATTTCAAACTCACGAACTGAATTAATGGACAATGCAAAAATCGATGTGATCATGAGTGTGTATATATATATATATATATATATATATACAAGGACGAAGATGCATATGATTTTACCAGCTTTGCGAGGGAGAGAAATCCAGTTGCCACCATTTCCATGCTTCTCTATGTATTCCTTGAGCTGCTTGTCTTCCTCTGGTGACCAATGCCCTTTCTTCACAATAGCTTTGTCACTGCAGGGTGCACTCCCCATCGTCTTTTGCTACTATGATATTCCTTGTATTACCTGCCTGTTTATGTACAGCAGAAGAGAAGCATGTGTGTGTATATAACGAAGGAGGACATGTATATAATAATTGCATTGATTCTACCTACCGTATGCTCACCTAACATTAATACATGCAACAGTGGTACTGTGGTATCATAACATTCGGTACGGAGCTCAGATATTAATTTTGTTCTCCTGTTAATTATATATTTACTTTTACCCTAAACCTTAAGAGCATATCCAATGTAAACTTTATCAAAAATTTGTAAAATTTAAAAATCTCATTAAAAAAGTTTTTATGATTGTGTAGGTGATGTTTGAAGTCTTTAATTCAAGAGCAGGTTTAAATTTTCAAGTCTGGTTTTTCTCTTGAAGGTGAAGTCAATAATTAATGTACATGATTGATCCTTTTTAAATAATTTAAAAATAAATTATTTGATGAGCTAATTTTAATGTTTCAGTTTATAAATAATTAGTAGTAATTAAAATTATATTTTTTTATTTTAAAAATTAAATATATTTGAGATAAGTTAAAAATATATACAAATGATTATAATTAAATTAAATTTATAAAATAATTAAATATTAAATAAAATGCTAAATTATATTAAATTAAAAATAAAAAATTAAAAATTTAATAATTTATTAATTATTAATTATAAATAAATTAAATTAATTATTATAATTAATTAAAATATCAAATGAAAACTATATAAAGATATTAAATGAAAAAAATTGTAAGCAGATTTTTTTTTAAATTGCGAAGAGAATAGTAGATTTATATTGAAATTGATGTAATATGCACGAAGTCATACAACTACATGTGGAGAGAATTAAAAAAAAAGCTCACTCAAAACTTTAACGATTGGGAATGTTTCAATGAGTTTTTATAACGTTGATGTGACATGTTAGAATTCTAAAAAAAACTCATTCAAAGCTTTAACGATTGGAGATGCCTTAAATATAAATATTAGTATATAGTAGGCATGGATTCATTTTTTTTTATTAATAATATACACGGATTGATTCTGTCCGCAAGTCGAAGAGACGGATGCTGGGGACGTGGTGCTTTTGTTGACCTCTGGTGGACTTTGCTCCTGCCTGCAACACAAGCAGCATCAGTGTCGAGCCAGGGAAGGGATCCCCGGCGATGGTCCTCCGACGCTCAAGTCAGTCTCCGGCGAGGTAAGAAGAAACAAGAAGCGAGAACTGTAGCGTAACAGTAGAAATCGCGTAAAGCATACCTCCGCCGATGCTTGGACCCCCCTTTATATAGGGCTCCTGTATCGTGTGTGCACGCTTCTTAAAGTGTGTACGCTTCCCAAGCTTTCCTTGAAAAGACATGTCGATAAAGTGTCCCCGACACAGTACCTTAAAGGGCCGAGCATATCTCTGAAGTGACAGTGGAAACTTCCGTTGTACGATACTCTGTCTGACCATGCCGCCTGTCAGCGACACTAGCTCTCAAAAGGATGTCGAAGGATATCCCGCTGTGTCTGTTGCTTAGCTGAGCGGAATGGTCGCTTGGTCATAATTCTGATATCCTTGCGTTATTTGCTGCCACATCGAGCGGGACAACCGCTCGGCTAAAAGCCCACTATCGCGCCGAGCATGAGAGCTGCTCGGATGAAAGTCCTCTGTCCGTGTCGTTTGCCGTCGGGCCGAGTGGGAGAGTCGTTTGGTTGAAAGTCCTCTGTCAGTGTCGTCCGCCGTCGGGACGAGTGGGATAGCCGCTCAGCTCGGCTTCTACACGTCCCTTGAGCGTCGGTCTGATTACTCCCTGTGCCCAAGATGATGGGTCAGTGCTCAACCCCCCGATCGGCGTATAACTCTCTCATCCATTGACCATCTTGACTTTGACTTCCATGCGTCGGCAGGGTGGGGCCCCACCTAATCACCACATTACAAGCCTTCCCTCCAAGTCTAGTCGAAGGAGGTTGTAGTCCGACTGACTGGACCATTGTGTGAGCAGATTCCCTCTCGATCGGCATTCGTCGTTGTATGGACTTCAAACGGGATGTGGCATTTCTTGCCAATCGGCCTGCTGAAGTTTGCTGAACGGGCATAAGTGCGCTCCTTCTGTCTGATCGGCTTGACAGAGGTTTGCACTTGTTAAACATTTTCCGTGGAATGCCTCGGGCGAACGCGGACTATGCTGACGTCACCCTGATTTCTTGGGAATCATGCAAATCCCCTCTCATTAAGGTAGAACAAGTTCCCACGCCTGCATTAACTGCCAACCCGTAGTAGCATGCCATGTGTCACGCCCGTTGCCGCCGCACACCTGATGTGATAGGCATTGATTGCGATGCTTGGCAGTTTAAATTCAACGGTGAGATCTCGTCCTAGGTTTCCGCGATCTAGATCAGACGGCTCCGGTCGGTCGAGCCCAGGGTATATGAACCCGCTGCGTCGCTGCCTTCTCTACGCTTTCGTTGCTGTGTTTCCGACGACTTCTGTGCTTCTGCGTGATTTGCTCTGGTGGTTCCTCGCATTTCCTTCCCGTCGATCTTTTTCTAGTAAGCTCTCTTCTCCATCACCTTTTCTTTCGAGCTTTTTTCTTTCCGCTGTTCCGGTGACCTTCGGGTGGCCGCCTTTCCTCGTTTGATTCACATTTCTTCCTTCCAGTCCCCTTTTCCGCCCGTTTTCGTAATGGCCAACTCCTCACAGCCGTCGACCTCCATCCTTGGGGCTCTAGTACACCACCATGGAGTCCAAGTTCGATGAGGGCGACGCTGAGGGCCTTAGGAATGCTTTTGAAATTCCACCTGATCACGAGATCATTCTGCCTTCCTTGTCCGATCGGCCAAATACTCCACCGACCGGATGCATCTGTCTGTTCAAGGACCATTTCACCGCCGGTCTACGGTTCCCCATTCACCCATTCATTCTTGCCATCTGTAACTACTTCCGCATTTCCCTTCCCCAACTTGTGTCGAACTCTTTTCACTTGCCGTGGGACGTCGTTGTCTTGTTCCGGCTGCACGGCATCTCTCGGGTCTTCCATTATTTTTACTACCTGAAGCAACCCGAACCGAGGACCTTCCTGTTCCAGTCCCGGGTCGGCTTAGTGCTTTTTGATAAAATGTCAACTTCCAACAAACATTGACGAGAGTACTTCTTTTTTATTCATCTCCCCGAGCGACCAGATTTTTTGACCCATTGGCAGCTCGAAGTGGCGTCTCAGCTCCCACTGAAGAGTTACAAGAGCCGATTGAACTACCTGAATGCTGCGGCGATCCTAGTCAGTCAGAAGTACGACATCAACAAGTTGCTACTTGAGGGTGTCCTCTACATTTTCGGCCTGAATCCGATCCGCACCCGGCTGCCAACCAACCTAAGTAAGAAACCTCTTTACCTCTTTTTTTGATGCTAACTGATTTTTCTTTTTCTCCTGCAGCCGAAGTCATGATGTGAGTGTGGATGACCGGCAAGGCGAAGCTTACAGACACCGCAATTGAGGTGATAACTATTGAAGAGCTGGCGAGCCAAGGTCTGCAACTGGTCGGCTCCCACGAAGATCCGCTCGGCCTGAGCGACGAGGCGCCCGTGGAGGTGGGCGGAGGCGAGGCTAGCCATGCGCCGAGCGGAGGAGCCACCTCGGGCTCATAGCCTCCAGCAGAGTGGCACCCCATGATTCCCATCGAGGAACCATCGAGCTCAACCTCTTTTGGCGTGCCACTAACCAGGCGCAAGAGGCGTCGAGCGGAGCCATCTTTGCGTTTTGCTACCTCGATCGCGCAACCAGCTGAGAGGGTCGGAACTTTGACTCTGGTGCTGCTCCCAGAAACTGTGGAGGCTTCATCGTCCGATTGGACACCCTCCTTGGCCAAGCTGCCGCAAGGGGTCGTCGCCACATCGCCTGTGGCCTTCATGCCGCCACCACCAAAACCTATGAAGGTTAAGCGATTCGGCATCTTACCAGCTTCCTGTCAGGAGGCCTCAGCTCACTCGGCCCTGAGCGGCCAACGGTCTGTCACAGCGATCCTCCATCTGCCAACAGAAGACTACAGCGAGCCGAGAGCCCAGTCCCGGACCCTCGAGGACCAGATCATCATCTGGGGGCCACTCGTCGAAGTCTGGGAGGATGCCCGAGTCCGTGCGGCGATACTACCTCCAGGCACCCTCGCTAACAGTCAAATGGCCATCGACATAAGTATTTTAATGCAAATTCATGGCTTACGTCCGTTTGGCGCTAACCTTTTCCCATTAATCCGCAGTACTGGGTGGAGAGTCTGACCATGTGCCACAGGCTCGCATTCCTAGAGGATGAGTTCAAGAAGCTCAAAGTCACGAGTGACCCCTCCTCCTCCCAAGGGTCGCTGACGTCTGAGGTCGAGAAACTAAAGGCCGACCTGGAGAAGAGTAATAAACTTCTTGAGGCCGAGCGAGGCAAGAGCGTGGAGCAGGAGACGCTGGTGGCTCGGTTGAACAAGCAGGTTTCCACTTTTGACAAGAAGATCGAGTCAACCAATGCAAGGAAGAAATGGGTCATTGACGACCTCGAATTGAAGAACAAGAAGGCCTAGAACCTTGCCCAGAAGCTCAAGGAGGCCGAAGATTTTTTGGTGGCCGAGCGGAACAGCCGCTCGACCAAAGAAAAGCCCCTTCATGATCAAATTACCTACAATGATGCCGCGCTAGCCGCTGCCAAGGATGAATTGGAGGGATCCCGTGCAACGCTACAGATTTATCAAGATGATGAAGGGAGTAGGTTTGAAACCATGAAGCAATCCTACCTCCGTTCGGACGCATTCTGTGATAAATTCACCGATCGGGCCCTTCGACTATTCGACTTGGCGATCGAAGGGATGATCGGTCAACTTCGTGAGGGGGGCCACCTGCTGACCGCTTTGACTAGTAAGGTCATAAGCTGGGACAAACTTACAGTCGCGCTGCCTGACGACGTACTAGATTACCACGAGTGAGGCCGAGGGCTTTATCTTTGTAATCTCCCCCTTGTAAATTTTGAAGTATCAATGCATGCTTGGCCGTTCGGCGGGACTTTTTCTTATTGTGTTTGCTTTTTGGTCTTCCTTTGGTCATATTGTAGTCCCATAACTCCTTCGCCGGCCATGGTTTGTATACACGTCTGCTCGATTCGCCTTCCTTTCCAAGTTATGGAGCTTGAAGTATTTTGGTACATTCTCCCGAACGGGTCGTTCATCTACAAATTTGGGGGCTTTTGGGCAACCCTTATTCGCAGTCAGCCGTTCGGCGACCTGTGTAGACTCAGGTCTATCGTCGCTGCTTAACTATTTGATGAAGCTCCGGGTTTAACATTGCCGCTCGACGATTCGTAGTAGGCTCGCGTTTAAGGTCGCCGCTCAACCGTTGGTGGGGACTCGCATTTAAGGTCGTCGCTTTACCATTGACGGAGACGAGGGTTTAAGGTCGCTGCTTGACCATCGATGGAGACTCGCGTTTAAGGTCACCGCTCAATCGTTGGTTGAGACTCGCGTTTAAGGTCGCCACTCGACCGTTGGTGGAGACTCATGTTTAAGGTCGTTGCTCGACCATTGGTGGAGACAAGGGTTTAAGGTCGCCGCTCGACCGTTGGGGGAGACTTGCGTTTAAGTTCACCGCTCGATCGTTGGTGGAAACGAGGATTTAAGGTTGCCGCTCGACTGTTAGGGGAGACTCGTTTTTAAGGTCGCCGCTCGACCGCTGGTGGAGCTCGCGTTTAAGGTCGCCACTCGACTGTTGGTGAAGATGAGAGTTTAAGGTTGCCACTCGGACATTGGGGGAGACTCGTGTTTAAGGTCGCCGCTCGACCGTTGGTGGAGACTCAGGTTTAAGGTCACCGCTCGACCGTTGGGGGAGACTCGCGTTTAAAGTCGTCGTTCGACTGTTGATGGAGATGAGAGTTTAAGGTCGTCGCTCGACCATTATTGGAGACATGAATTTAACGTCACCACTTGACGGTTGTAGGAGACATGCGTTTAATGTCGTTGCTCGATGGTTGATATATACTCGCACCCGGGTTTAAGGTCGCCGCTCGATATTTGATGAAGATACCCTTGAAGAGGCCTTTGCTTTTTTATCCAAACTTTGCCCTACGTTTGGCAAAACACACAACAGATACAAAATACAGGATCCACTTGCGCACCTCTCATCTAGCTCTGTAGGGTTGAAGATGGTTCGCACTCCATGGCCTCTCAAGCCACCTCTCCTTTTCATTCTCCAGATAGTATGCGCCCGATCGAAGCTTCTGCATGACCTTGAATGGTCCTGCCCATGGTGCCTCGAGCTTGGCGACGTCACCGACCGGCTTCACTTTCTTCCAAACGAGGTCGCCGACATGGAAGGACCTCGGGATCACTCGCCGATTGTAATTCTGCTTCATTCGCTGCCGATATGTCGTCAGCCGAACGACGACTTTTGCCCTTACTTCGTCCACCAAGTCGAGCTCCATCAGCCTTCGTTCAGCGATTCCTTCGTCGTAGTGCTGCACCCGATCGGATTCTGCTCCAACTTCCACGAGGATAACTACTTCCCCGCCGTATACCAACTGGAATGGGGTTATACTAGTCACCTCTTTCGGAGTCGTGTGGAGAGCCCACAGCACACTGGGGAGCTCGTCGACCCAGCTGCCTTCCATGTGGTCAAGCCAAACGCGCAAGACTCTGAGGATCTTCCGATTGATGACTTCCGCTTGCCTGTTGCCTTGAGGGTAGGCCACCGAGGTGAAGGATTGTTGGATGTCATAGCCTTCACACCATTCTTTGAGCTCCCGACTAACGAACTACCTCCCATTGTCGGACACGAGTCAGCGCGGGATTCTGAATCGACAGATAATGTTCTGCCAAATAAATTTGGTGACCATCCGCTCGGTGATTTTTGCAAGCGGCTCGGCCTCTACCCACTTTGAGAAGTAGTCCACCGTCACTGGTAGAAACTTTCGCTGACCGGTTGACATAAGGAACGACCCCACGATGTCCATACCCCATTGGTCGAATGAGCACGATACCGTAGACGCTTTTATCTCCTCGGTCGGTTGGTGCGGTATGTTGTGGTACTTCTGGCAAGACAGGCAAGTTGTCACCGTCCGAGCGGCATCCTCCTGGAGGGTCGGCCAGAAGTATCCAGCTAGAAGTAATTTTCGGGCAAATGTGTGACCGGCCGGATGACCTCCGCAAGAGCCTTGGTGCACCTCATTCAGGATGTAATCGACGTCTTTTGGTCTGACGCACTTGAGTAGGGGTCGGGAGAAGGATTTCTTATCAACGTGAATCGACCGACCCTCTTCTTTATCAAGCGAGCATCCTCCGGATCGGCAGGTGCAGTTCCTGAACGTAAGAACTCCGTCAGGGCCATCCTTCAGTCGTTCGAGAAGGTAACTCCCTCCATACGGTCGATGTGGGCCACCAGTGAGACTTGCTCGATCAGCTGACCTATGATGATCGGCGTTAACGAACTGGCCAGCTTCGCTAGCTCATCCACCGCTTCGTTCTCCGATCGGGGGATCTTTTGTATAACCACTTCTTGGAAGTTGACCTTCAGATTTTCAAAAGCCTCTGCATAGAGCCTTAGCTGTGCGCTGCTTATCTCAAAGGCCCTAGATAGTTGTTGGGCGGCAAGCTGAGAATCTGAGTGAATGAGGACTTTATCCGCTCCCACGTGCCGAGATGCTTGCAGGCCAGTTATCAATGTCTTATACTCCCTTTCGTTATTAGTAGCTTGGCAGTCTAGTCGGACGGATAACTACATCCGGTCTTCCCGAGGTGAGATGAGGATTAAGCCGATCCCACTGCCTTGCCGAGTAGACGAGCCATCCATATATATCTTCCATGTGGCCGCTGGTTCATCACTCTGCACTTCTATGACGAAATCTGCCAAGGCCTGAGCCTTGATCGTCGATCGGGGTTGATACTGGATGTC
The DNA here is from genome assembly GCF_018446385.1 of Zingiber officinale. Classification (NCBI taxonomy): domain Eukaryota; kingdom Viridiplantae; phylum Streptophyta; class Magnoliopsida; order Zingiberales; family Zingiberaceae; genus Zingiber; species Zingiber officinale. The sequence goes on from NC_056004.1 coordinate 19,400,324, forward strand.
AAACTCACTGAGTTTGACCGTCCATTTAATCAACCGTCCAAACGCCTCAAGATTGAGGAGAACCCTCCCCAAAGCGATGTTGGTCATCACTATTATTGAGTGCGCTAGGAAGTACAGGCGAAGCCTCCGCGCGGCGAGCACTAATACATAGGCCAACTTTTTGAGACCGGTGTAGCGAGATTCAGCATCCTTCAGTATATGGCTAAAAAAATATACAGGTTGTTGATCTTGACCGTTCTACCTGACCAGCGCTGATCCAACGACATGTTCGTTGGATGACAAATATATCCAGAGCAGCTCACCCATGGCTGGCTTAGCTAACACAGGTAGTAAGCTTAGATACTCCTTTAGCTCCTCCAGCGCCCGGTCACACTTGGTGTCCCATTGGAATTTTGTGGTCCGGCGCAGTATCTTGAAAAATGACAGGCTTTGATCGGATGATTTGGATATGAACCGAGACAATGTCGTGATCCGATCGGTCAGCCTCTGAGCTTCCTTCAAATTCCGAGGCAGAGGCATGTTCTGTAAAGTGTGGACCTTGCTGGGATTGGCTTCGATGCCCCACTCGGTGACGATGTAGCCTAAGAAGCGACCACTCTTTGCGCCGAATGGGCACTTGCTCGGGTTCATCTTTATTCCATATGCCCTTAGTCTCCGGCAGGTTTCGTTGATATCTGCACATAGGTCAGCAGCTCGGAGGGATTTGATGAATATGCCATCGACGTACACCTCCATATTATGGCCAATCTGTCGTCAAAACACTTTATTCATTAGCCTCCGGTAGGTGGCTCCGACGTTCTTCAGTCCGAACAACACTTGAAGCTGACCTTCTCTTGATCCTCGCGGGAGAGCGACACTTGATGGTATCCTTGATACGCGCCGAGCATGCAGATCAATTTGCAGCCTGCCGTCGAGTCCACTAGTTGATCTATCCTGGGCAGCTGATAGAAGTCCTTCGGGCATGCCTTATTTAAGTCACGAAAGTCGATGTAGACCCGCCATTTGCTGTCTGGCTTGGAGACTAGCGCCACATTGGCTAGCCAACTCGGGAATTGGACTTTCCTGATGTGGCCGACCTCCAATAGTTTTTCTATCTCTGCCCGGATGATCACGTTATGTTCTGTGATGAAATCCTTTTTTCTTTGCTTGACCGACCGAGCGTTCGTTCGGACGTGAAGCTCATGCTGGGCCATGCTTGGGGAGATGCCGGGCAACTCATGTGTTGACCAAGCGAACACATCATGATTCTGTTTGAGGCAGGCGATCAGCTCTGCCTTCTTCTCTTCTTCCATGTCGGCGACAACGAAGGTTGTGGCTTCTGACCGGCTCGGGTGGATCTGAACCTCCTCCTTTTCTTCATATACCAAAGTAGGAGGTTTTTCGGTAATAGCATTTACCTCTAGCCGTGGATTCTTCCGAGCGACCTTGGCCTCGGTCTTGACCATTTCCACATAGCAGCGCTGAGCGGCCATTTGTCGCCTTTGACCTCGCCCACTTGGTCATCCATTAGAATTTTATCTTCTAGTAGTAAGTGGATACTACCGTCCAGAATTCGTTGAGGGTCGGTCGGCTCAAAATAACGTTGTAGGTCGATGGTGCATCCATAACTATGAAGTTGGTGGTCCGGGTCCTCCTCAATGGCTCCTCTCCCAGCGAGATAGCTAATCTTGCCTGGTCGATCGACAATACTTCATTACCTGTGAACCCGTAGAGCGGGGTCGCCATGGGCAGCAGCTCGATGTGATCGATCTGCAGCTGATCGAATGCCTTCTTAAAAATGATGTTCACCGAAATCCCCGTGTCGATGAAGGTCCAGTGAATGGTGTAGTTGGCGATCACCGCTCGGATGATCAAAGCATCATCGTGAGGGATTTTGACACCCTCCAAATTGCTAGGAACGAAGCTGATCTGAGGCCCTTCGACTTCTCCTTGCTGCACCCTACGACATGGATCTCCAACTGCCGAGCGTATGATTTCCTGGCATGGTTGGAGTCTCCACCAGTTGGCCCTCCGGTGATCATGCGTATCTCTCCCGGGGAAGCGTTGTTCCTGTTTTCCTCTTCCCAGTCAGACGACCTATTTCGCTCGCCCGAGATCTTGGAGGGATCAGTTTCCTCCCTCCGCCGATGGTGATGGCACTCGGGCTCCCTTCTTTCTTCTAGGCGCTCGGTCGAGCAGTGACGACCTCGTCGATGAGGAGATGGGGAGCAACGGGGATATCCCCTGGGGGTCGGTCGGCTGACGATTGACGTCAGTCCTTGGTAGTCTCGTGTGTTGTGTGTCGTCGACTGGTGGAATGAACAAAACATAGGTGTCCATTCCTTTCCCTTGGATGCCTTGGGCTGACTGGACGTCACATGTTGTACGACGTGCACCCTGGTCTCTTGGTGTGGTCGTGCTCCTTCAATCCTCGGCCCCTTGGGCGATAGATGGCTGCTAGCCGGTCACCGCCGAATGCTCGGTCGGTGTCTCATTTCTTCTGGCCGCCTGAGCCTCTTCCACGTTGATGTATTCGTTGATCTTTTTCAGCATGTGGTCGAAGTCCCAGGGCGGTTTCCTGATGAGTGACCGAAAGAAGTCCCCTTCGGCGAGCCCCTAGGTGAAAACATTCATCATAGCCTCGGACGAGACCGAGGGGATGTCCTTGACCACTTGGTTGAAGCGCTGGATATACGCTTAGAGCGCTTCCTTGGGCTCTTATTTCAAGGCGAAGAGGCTGACGCTTGTCTTCTGGTAGCATCGGCTGCTGGCAAAGTGGTACTAGAAGGCGACTCGGAAGTCTTTGAAACTTCGTATCAAGCTGTCCGGTAGTCTTCTGAACCAGCGCTGCACCGATTCGGAGAGACTCATGAGAAAGACTCTGCACTTTACTCTGTCTTCGGTTCTACCCCCATACGAAGAGTTGCTCCGCGTTGTCTTCTTGCCCCGCTCACCTATCGGCCACCGAGGTTGCAGGTTGCGGTGTTGGTCGATCGGCTATCGCTTGTTGTTGTTGTTGTTGCTCCATCATTTTTGCTACCCCGTGTTTGCACGAGCATCTCCAGCTCCTCTTGAGTGAGCGTTATGGTGGTAAGTCGTCCAGCGTCTTCCATCTTCTAAGCTCGGATTCAGGTGACATTCCCACATACGATGTCAAATATGATCCTCTTCGCAAGTTGAAGAGACGGATGTTGGGGGCGTGATGCTCTTGCTAACCTCTGGTGGACTTCGCTCCTGCCTGCAACACAAGCAGCGTCAGTGCCGAGGTAGGGAAGGGGTCCTCAGCGATGGCCCTTCGGCGCTCAAATCAGTCTCCGGTGAGGCAACAAGAAACAAGAAGCGAGAACTGCAGCGTAACAGTAGAAATCACGTAAAGCATACCTCCGCCGATGTCTGGACCCCCTTTATATAGGGCTCATGTAGCGTGTGCACACGCTTCTTAAAGCGGGCATGCTATCCCAAGATTTTCCTGAAGAGACATTTCGGTAAAGTGTCCCTGACACAGTACCTTAACGGTCCGAGCATATCTCTGAAGTGACAGTGGAAGCTTGCGTCGTACGATCCTCTGTCTGACTATGCTGCCTGTCAGCAGCACTAGCTCCCAAAAGGATGTCGAAGGATATCCCACTGTGTCTGTTGCTTGGCCGAGCAAAATGGCCGCTTGGCTAGAATTCTGATATCCTTGTGTTATCTGCTGCCACACCAAGCGGGACAATCTCTTGGCTAAAAGCCCACTGTCGCGCCAAGCGGGAGAGTCGCTCAGCTGAAAGTCTTCTGTCCCTGTCGTCCGCCGTAGGGCCGAGCGGGAGAGCCGCTCGACTGAAAGTCCTCTGTCCGTGTCGCCCACCGTCGAGACGAGCAGGATAACCGCTCGGCTCTTCTACACGTCCCTTGAGTGTCGTTCTGATTACTCACTGTGCCCAAGATGATGGGTCGGTGCTAAACTCCCGGATCGATATATAATTCGTCCATCTATTGACCATCCTAATTTTGACTTCCATGTGATGGATGAGATCCCGCCTAATCACCACATCATGGATAAAAAAAAGCCAAAGGATACAAATTTTGTAAAGATACTCTTCGCGGATGATAGCACATGTGCGTAAAAATTTAGTAGATAAATAAATAAATATATATGAATGGTAACTAAATAAATAAAGTTATATTCAAGTTAAAATGAGAATATATACCGCAAATTAAACAATGAAAGAAATCTACTACATGAAACACTTAGGCTACGTTTGGTTGGGTGTAATGTAATCTTGCTTGTAATGTAATCAAATTTGTAATGTAATGTAATGTAATCTTGATTACATTACTACGTTTGGTAATGTAATGTATGTAATCTTTGATTACAAGAATAATTACATTCTTTTTTTGGTGTCCATTATTTTTTATAATGAATGTAATTTGTATTATTATAAAATGACAAAAATATCCTGTGACCTCTACCAATGGTCGCCGCATCTCTACCGGAGCTTGTGGCAACCAACGGTCATCGCCGTTGGCCTCCTCCGCCGGCACCCGCCACCGGCAACCAGCGACGGCGACGATCGTCGGCGGCGGCCGAAGGTGGTCGCCAGCGACGATCGTCGGCGGCGGCCGAAGGTGGTCGCCGACGACGATCGCCGATGGTGGCGGCCGAAGGTCGGCAATCGACTATCGGCGGTGGTCGCCGGCGGCGACGGCAGGCAGTGGCGGCCGGTGCCGGTCGGCGGTGGTCGCTGGCGCCGGCCGGCGGTGGTCGCCGGCGGCCGGCGGCGACCGGTAGGCGGGGCCGACGGCGATGGGCAGCGGCAGCTGACGGCAGTGGATGGCGACCACGGTGGACTGGGGGTATATTCAACATTTAAATTTGGTTAAATGATGACCTCGTAATGTAATCCGATTACATACTATTTACTTTGTAATCCAGATTATAAAACTTCACTACCTTTTGTAATCCAGATTACATTACATTACAAGTTTAAAATTAAACCAAATAAAATAATCAACCTTGTAATGTAATCCTGATTACATTACAAGGCAGATTACACCCTACCAAACGTAGCCTTACATTCTAGTTAATCCCTTTTTTTAAAATGATAACTAAATGAAAACATCTATTTTAATGAGCGCAATTGTATTGCTCGAGCCGAGCAAAGCCTTCTACCTCGCCATGGTCGTCGACGCTGAGTTCGCGTTGCTGCTGGGCGACATGTGCGGGCGATTCATCGAGGATTTCGGGGCGACGCACCCGATCGCGGCGTTTTAGATGGTGAGCCGGCGAGAGCATGTGAGCCAACGGGAGCAGGTGCCCGGCGGGAGCAGGTGCCCGGCGAAACTCTCTACTCCACCAAATTGGCGCTAGTCGACGGTGGGAAGGAGCACGAGATTATGATCCGATGCAAAGGGGATGAGCTCAACGCCAAGGAGTCGGAGCTGTATGTAGAGGTCGACAAGAAAAGGAGGTGGTCAGCGTGCGGAGATTGAGGTGGAATTTCAGGGGGAACCAGACCATCTTCGTCGATGGTTCGACGGTGGACATGATGTGGGATGTGCACTGATGGTGGTTTTGCGACTCCTCCCGTTGCGCTGAATTCCTGCGCGGTCGTGTTCAGATTCCGACGCTTTCGGATTCCGACGCGGTCGCGCGCCGAATTCCAGTGCGGTTGCGTTCGAATTCCGGTGCGGTCGCGCCCGGAATCCGTCGTGATCGTCGCATGCCCAACACGGCCGCGATTGTGTCAGATCGCGGCTGGAATCGAGGCGCGGCCTGGAGGGTGGCTGGCGGCCGAGAGGGTGGTTGGCGGCCGAGCTGGTGGCCAGCGGTGACGAGGCGCAACGAGGCATGGTGACAAGGTGCGGTGACGAGGCGGCGAGCATGCAGCGAGAGAACAAAGAAGAAGAAAATAGAAAGAAGAAATATTGTATTAAAAAAATAAATAATATGATATGGCAATTGGTCAGTAGCAATCCGTAAGATAGAGTCCGTAGCATAACAATTCTCTCTCTCTATATATATAGAGAGAGAATTGTTATGCTACGGACTATTTCCTACAGATTGCTACGGACTTTGCCATGCCATTTTCATTGTAATTTTTTAAATGCAACTTTTCCTTTTTTTTTCTCTCTTGCTTCTTCGTTCTCGTCGCGCCTCGTCACAGCACCTCGTCGTTCCTCTCGTTGCCGAAACCACCGTTCGTGTGCCAAACGTGCCAGGCGGCCGCCATCGTGCCAGTCGGCCATCGTGCCAGCCTCGCGGTCGGCCACCCGCACATCGCCCACCGCCACCCACCTGTCCTCGCCCGGCCGCCGGCCATCTGCCCACCGCCGGCGGCCTCCGGCCGCTTGGACCCACCTACACTATAGGCCATGGGGTGAACCCGTCGAGGATCGCGGCATAGATTCCGACTGCTGCTGCTTACCCACCGCCGAGCTAAGAGGAAGTCTCGGCGGCGAGGGGATCTGCCCACTGCCGGATTCCGGCCACGATTGTGCAGGAATCCTACCGAGGTCTCACTGGAATCTGGCGCGATCGCCAGATTGGGACGCCGCGAGAGAGACGCAGGCGCACGAGGAGGATCGCGGCGAGAGAGAGACGAGGCGGGCGAGGAGGATCGCGGAGAGAGAGAGACGCAGGCGCGCGAGGAGGATCGCGACGAGAGAGACGCAGGCGCGCGAGGAGGATCGCGAAGAGAGAGACGCAGGCGCGCGAGGAGGATCGCGAAGAGAGAGAGCAGGCGCGCGAGGCTTCGACCGGGACGAGAGAAAAAGAAAATAAGAAAAAATAGGATGACGCGATAAGAAATAATGAGAAAGAGTTTGTCCGTAGATAAAGGTCCGTAGGATAACAATTCTGTATATATATATATATATATATATATATGATTTATATATATTTTTTATCAAAATGAAAACCCCTATAATAATTATGCAAAGCTAAACGCATAACTAAACTATAATGCACTTAGTATAACTAAATGAAAATATCTGTTCATTAAATAAAGATACTTAATTTGTATATCTAAATGAGTGTATCGATATTTTATTTATTTTTTCATTATTAAGATAAAGGTACATATTATAATTAAATAAAGACATCTGTCACCTCATTCAAAAAAATAAATTACATCTTGGCTTCTGCTTTAATATATATATATATATATATATATATATATATATATATATATATATATATATATTCTATCACGGATGTAGTGGAGTAATAAAATATTTAAGAGAATAAATAATTTAATTTAAATTTAATATTCTAGAAGTTTGAACATCTAAATTATAAAAGTTAATTTATTTTTTTCCTTGTAAAAGGATTTATATATATTCTATCACGGATATAGTGGAGTAATAAAATATTTAAGAGAATAAATAATTTAATTTAAATTTAAATCTAATATTCTAGAAGTTTGAACATCTAAATTATAAAAGTTAATTTATTTTTTTCCTTGTAAAAGGATTTATATATACATTCTCAGTAGGTAGCTAGAGATGAAAAAGTGTAGTAAACCTACCTTGACATAATTTTCTGACATGTACGAAGGCACGAGTTAGGTAGCAGTAGTCCCGCCAGTTAGGTGGTTCCTTCCTCTCTCACGTTACACTGATGTCTTGTAAAATTTCTGCTGATTCTTTTGTTGTTTTCTGGACTGTCTTTGTACGTATTCGTATATTGATGCCTTCCACTTTTCTGTGGCCTCTACCATCTTCATCTCGAGAGGAAAAGTTAAATTACAATTTCCTTGTGAGTTTTCATTACTTCACCCGTCTGTAATTTACATCGTTTTGCCATAATTTGCCAGATATATATGGATAAGCTTGCATGACACAGGGATATTTTGATAAAAGAAGTTAGGTCAAACTCAGGATGTCTTTTGATTATTGGGCAAGAAGTTGGTAAAGATGAGTGTTCTGATCTTCGGTAAAGATGGATAGCTGATGAGATGCTTGTGTCCGTAAGAAGACCTGAACGGGAAGAGTCCAAAATTATCAATTTGTTGGTTATTATTCGGAATATCATTTTGTTTTTCCTTATAAAAATTTATACAAGCACAGAATTTAACCTAGCTACCCATGTACTCTACTGAAGTTAAACTTGGATTGCAAACGATACTTAACATTATTAATCCAAGTTGCTCTTCAGAAGTTAAACTTGGATTGAAAACGATACTTAACATTTTTACTTCAAGTTTAACCGATGTGATCTTCCTAAGTTAAACTATATTACAGAAGTTGATTAAATATCTATTTCAAAGATTAATTTCCAAGTTAAACATGGCGAGGCACTAGGCCTTCTTGGTTATGAGATCATCCACCACTTCCTAGACAAAACCTTTCAAAGAAATGGATATTTAACTTCTTACAGTAACCCTAGGTTTACTACAGAGACCACAATAAAAACACAATATCGAAACGCAAAATCGAAATATAAAATCGATAGAACGAAATAGAAACATAAAATCGCTAGCCTCTTGTGTTGGTGTTTCAGAATCCATGCAAAGAAAACTAACTAATTAATTCGAAGCGGAAACCATTAATTAGTTATACCTTTCTTTGTAGCTAAATGCCTCTTGATCTTCTGTTGTATTCCTCTCCTCCTCTTGGACGTTGTGTGGGCAACGATCTACCAAGATGGAATCCACCCGAACCACTTCTTCTCCTCCAAGACTCTCGAGCCACCAAGAGATGCCAAAATAGGAAACTTTCTTCGTTTTCTTCTCCTCCAAGCAACCGACCACCAAGTGCTTCTCCTTTTCTTCTTCTTCCTCTCCAAGCAACCGGACACAAGGACTTTTCAATCCTTGATACCACTGGCCCTAAGGAAGCAAAAAAGGAGATAAGTGGGCGCCGGCCTAAGAGAAAGGGAGAAGGGAAGGGGTCGGCCACACCAAGGAAAAGAGAGGCTTAAGGTTATGTGTATCTCTTTATGAGGCACCCTCTACCTCTCTTTTATGATCCTTGGTCACGGCAAAAAAGGAAAGTTTTAAACATAATTAAAACTTCCTTATTTGTGGCCTCCCTTTTAAAAAAGAGAATTTTAACAACAATTAAAATCTCTCTTTTTTAAATTTTATATTGTACATGGCAATAAAAGAAAATTTTAAAATTAATCTCTCTCTTTTAAATCATGTAGACATCTAAAAAAAGGAAAGATTAAAATTAAAACTTCTTTTTTAAATCATGGTTATCAAAAAGGAAAGTTTTATCAAAAATTAAAATCTCTCTTTTAAGGAAAGATTTTAAAATTTAAAACTCTCTTTTAAAACCATGTAGATGGCTATAAAAGGAAAGATTAAAATCTCTCTTTTAAATTCCCTTAGTAGATGACTATAAAAGGAAAAGTTTTAAACAAAATTAAAATCTTTCTTTTAATCATTGTAGATAACTACAAAAAAAGAAAGATTTTAACAAAAATAAAATCTCTCTTTTAACCATTGTAGATAACTACAAATAAGGAAAGATTTTAACAAAATTTTGTTTTTAATCAAAAACTTCCTTTTCCTTTTACTTTGGTCGGCCCCATGCTTGGTCACCAAGCATGGCTTGGCCGACCCCTACTTGGGCTCCGTGAAGGACTTGGCCGGCCACATCTTCGAAACTAAGATGTGCCAACATGGACTAGAAGATGGGCTTAGGGTGGATACAAGGCTTTATAGAGGTTACAATAAGGACCGAGAGGAGAAATTAGTTTTGGTCTCCCAATGAGCTTGAGCTTCCTGTGTTCGCCCCGAACACCCAACTCAAGTTCATCAATAATAACTCATACCATTAAAGAGTTATTATTGAACTACCGCACCAATCCCAAATTACATTATGGACTTTTTTTTATCATGAGTGCGTTAGTCTCTCTGTGTTTAAAATATCAAATGTCCACTAATTAAATGTGTTACTAACAACTCATTTAATTAATATCTAGCTCCAAGAGTAGTACCACTCAACTTCATTGTCATGCCGGACTAAGTCTACCGGCAGGGTTTACATGCAATCCTTATGAGCTCCTCAAGGGGGCATCATCAACCTAGATTACTAGGACATAGTTTCCTTCTATAATCAACAACACATCATATAAATAATATCATTTCCCAACTTATCTGGCCTATTGATTTAACGAACTAAATCTCACCCAGTGATAAATTAAAGAAATAAATACTAAGTATATGTGCTTGTTATTATATCGAGATTAAGAGTACGCACATCCATAATAACAGAGGTTTTGTTCTTTTATGTAGTCAGTATAAAAAATAACCTCAAATGGTCATGCTCAATACACACATAGTGTACTAGTGTAATTTTATAGTTAAGATAAACTAATATCAAATTACACTACAACCACTCCAATGGTTTGCCTCATTCCATCTTGGTTGTGAGCTACTATTTATAATTTATAAGGAACTGATAACATGATCTTCTGTGTCGCACCACACACCATGTTATGTACAATATAAATTAAATGGACAACTACATCAAGCATAAATGTAGACATTTGACCAATGTGGTTCTTATGTTCATAAAAAAAGCTAGGCTTTTAGTATACATCCCAACACAACCGACTTGTCACTTCACAAAGTGCTAAAGGAGGAGAAAACGTAAGCAAACGGGTAAGGGAGGGTCTCCGGTATAGTCACTTCGACGCTTAAATTAGTTGGGAGACAGAATATTGGTAATTGAAGAACAATAATGAAGAATAGTGGAGAACTCTTAGAGAGACCTCCTGTGCAAAGAAAGGACCCCTTTTATGGTGTTGTTTTTTTCCCCTAGCTAGCATAACGAGGCATATTGCTATAATAGGGCTAACCATGTTGTCATATTGCTCTCTTACCCAAATTGCACTAACCAGTTTTTGCATAGAGATAGTGGAAGCACCCTCTTACTGGTTACGCAGAGAATATTTCAGTGATTCTCTAATAAACATTATGCATGACATTAAAAAAAATGTTGGGTTGATGGGTTGTTGGTCGTTGTTTCTCAAAGATGAGTGATGGGTGAGCCTTTCGGGGTTTTGGGGCCCTAAGGGATCTTAGGTGATGTTTTTCTAGTCATCCTACTTCTTCTGATGCCCTGATGCCCAATAAAATCCAATCAGTGGGTTGGGTATTTAGAATGGTTGAGAAAATGAATTAAGACTTCTAACAGTCGTAAAAGTGACTTTCAGAGATTCAATCTATCTAATGGTTACCGTTTGCTCAGGTAGAACTATTAGGGTCGATTGATGCTAGAGGAGGAGGGGGGAGGTGAATAACTCATCGCGCTTCGTTTGCTTGCTTTGGTGTTGTTGATATGCAGCAGAAAGAACTCGAAACAAGACTCACAATGCTAACACATAGATTTACTTGGTATCCACCTCAAGAAGAGGTGACTAATCCAAGGATCCACACGCGACACAACCTCCACTAATAAAAACACACCTTCTAGGTAACTACCGGAGGTGGAGAAACCTCGTACAAGACTCACACAACCAGATATACAAGAAGAATGAAATACAAGCTAATACAATAGCAAATCATACAAGATTTACAATGAAGAAACCCTAGCTTGCTCTTCTTCTAGCTTGAATAGACCTCTTGACTTGCTTGGAAGTGCAACAACACTTTTCTCTAAGCCTCCAAGATTTGGTGTGTGTGTGTGTGGGCTCGGTGGATAAGAACGCGAGAAGATCGAGATAGAGCTCGCAAAGAAGTGACAAAGAAATCGCTCGCCAACGGCTTTAACCTGCGCAACAGTCACATCCCAATCGATTGACCAATAGATTGGGGAGGCTTGAATCGATCGGTCGATTGATTCAGAGCACCTTTGTGCTCTGTTGGAAAAGGTTTAAATCAATCGCTCGATCGATTCAGCCTTTATCGTGTTGCGTGCGATTTCCAGCTGCCAATCGATCAGTCGATCGATTGGCAGTGCCCAATCGACCGGCTGATCGATTGGGGAGGCTTCTGTGTGCGCGATATGAGCTTCCAATTGATCGGTTGATCGATTGGGTTACTGTTTATCGCAACACTGTGCCCAATCGATCAGCTGATTGATTAGGCTTGGTTCAGTTTGAACACTTGATCAAATTGACCAATCCTAGCTTGCCCGAGTCAAGTCTAGGGCTCCCAAACCCAACATCCGGCCAATCGTGACCTGTTGGGACTCCTTGTGCCTAGCATCAGGTCAACCTTGAGCTGCTGGGACTTCTTCACCAAGTGTCCGGACAATCCTTTGATCTATTTAGATTTTTCTTCTCGTGCCAAGTGTCCAGTCAACCTTGACCCACTTGGACTTATCTTCTCGTGCCAAGTGTTCGGTCCTTCATGACCCACTTGGACTTCCTTCCACTAGATGTCCAGTCACCCTTGGCCTGTCTGGATTTCCTTATGCTAAGTATCCTGTGACTCCTTTGACCTACTTGGACTTCCCAACACCAAGTGTCCAGTCAACCTTAACCCACATGGATTTCCACGTGTCTGGCTTCACTCACCAGGTCTTTGCATATGCATAGCTTCACTCACTAGGACTTTCCATCTACCTGACTTCACTCACTGGGACTTTCACCTGCTGAGCTTCACTCACTAGGTCTTTTACCTGGCTTCATCACCAGGATTTTTCATCTGCCTGACTTCACTCAGCAAGACTTTCCCACTGCTTGGCTTCACTCACCAGGTAGGTCTTTTACCTGGTTTCACTCACCAGGATTTCCAACTGCCTGGCTTCACTCACCAGGACTTGCCTTTGCCTAAGCTCCAGTTAGGACTTTTCCCAGTAAAGTATTCAGTCAAGCTTGACCTACTTGACTCTTCTTCACATCAAACTGGTCGAACCTTAACCAAAGAAAAATTGCACCAACAATTTTCGCAATCGAACGATTGCACCTACAATCTTAACATATTATCAAACATCGAAACCTAAATATCAAGACTCAAGTTTGAGCCAACTCAAGCTCAGTCAACCTGGTCAACCTGACCCAGGGATATTGCACTAACAATCTCCCCTTTTTTGATGTTTGACAATAACTTTAAGTTAGGCTAATCCCATAGCCTCAACTTCTTCTTCATGTCAATGCATGAATGAGGGTTTCCTTCATTCTCTCTCTTTCCAAGAGGGTAAACTCCCCTGTTGGATAATGAAGGCATAATTTAGATCCTACATTCTCCCCCAAACTTTTCTAGAGGGACAAATGTCTAACTTAAATCCTATATTCTCCCCTATTGGCACACATCAAAAACTCTCCCCCTGAAAAATTACTCAACGTTGGTCACAACCTACCATGTTGGTCACAACACCACAATAATGGTCTTATACCCTTCATTGTATCCAATCCTCACCCTTGAGCCTTAAACCTCTTCACAATGCTCATCCTAGAGCATTCATCATTTTAACAATGAAGGTCTCATACCGTTCATTATAGCCAATGCTCACCCTTGAGCATTAATCCACTTCATAATGCTTATCCTAGAGCATCCACAACTCAACAATGTGTTAGGATGTATACTAAAAGCCTAGCTTTTGGTATAAATATTTATCTAGAAATAAGAATCACATTGGTCAAATGTCTACATTTATGATAAATATAGTTGTTCAATTAATTTATATTGTAGATAACATGGTATGTGGTGTCACACACAGAAGATCATGTTATCAGTACCTTATAAATTATAAACAGTAGCTCACGATCATGATGGAAAGGAACAAACCATTGGAAGCTCATAGTGTAATTAGGTATTAGTTTATCTTAACTATATAATTACACTAGTACACTTAGAGTGTATTGAGTAGGACCATTAGAGGTCGTTTCTTTTATACTGACTTTATAAAGGAACAAAGACCTCAGTTATTATGGAAGTGTGTGCTCTTAATCCTAATATAATAACAAGCACATATATTTGATATTTATTTCTTTAATTTATCAATGGGTGAGATTTAGTTCGATAAATCAATAAGCCCGATAAGTTGGGAAATAATATCACTTATAGTGTGTTGTTGATTATAGAAGGAAACTGTGTCCTAGTAATCTAGGTTGATAATGTCCCCAAGAGGAGCTCATAAGGATTGTTATGTTAAACCCTGTAGGTGGACTTAGTCTGACATGACGATGAGGTTGAGTGGTACTACTCTTGGACTAAGATATTAATTAAGTGAGTTGTCAGTAACTCATTTAATTAATGGACATTCGACATCTTAAACACAGGGAGACTGACACACTCATAATAAGAAGGAGCCCAAAATGTAATTTGGGATTGGTGCGGTAGTTCAATAATAGTTCTTTAGTGGAATGAATTATTATTGATGAAATTAAGTTGTGTGTTCGGGGCAAACACGGGAAGCTTAATTTCATCGGGAGACCAAAACCAATTCCTCCTCTCGGTCCCTATCGTAGCCTCTTGTATATAGAGATTTATAACCACCACATACCCACCTTCTTACCCATCCAATGGGGCCGGCCAAGTTAGCTTGGAACCTAAGCTAGGGCCTGTCAAGACCAAGTGGATGAGCCAAGTTGGTGGCCGGCCAAAGCTTGGGTCCCAAGCTTAGGTGGCCGGTCACTAAAATATTAAAAAGGATTTTTATTAAAATTATTTCTTATGTGGATATCATGGTTTTAAAAGAGAGTTTAAAAATTAAAATTTTCCTTTTATAGCTTTCTACAAAAGATTAAGAGAAGAGATTAATCTCTTTCCTTATTTGTAGATTAAAAGGATGGTTTTAATTTTTGGTAAAAACTTTCCTTATTTGTAAATCATCTACATGTTTAAAAGAGAGTTTAAAATTTGAAATCTTTCCTTATTTGTTGATTAAAAGGTGGATTTTAAATTTTAAGAAAACTTTCCTTTTTAACCATGTTCATGATTTAAAAGAGAGTTTAAAAATTAAATATTCTCTTTTATAAGTTTCTACAAAAGATTAAGAAAAGATTTGATATCTTTCCTTATTTGTAGATTAAAAGAGATTTTAATTTTTAGAGATAACTTTCTTTTTATCCACATGTTTAAAAGAAAGATTTTAATTTATAAAATTTCCTTTTTATTAACCAATCATGAAGGGATTAAAATTATTGGAGAAATTTTTATAAATTTCCGGAAACAAATTAGGAAGTTTTAATTAAAACTTTCCTTGATTTGGGGCTTGAGGTGGACGGCCATTATTATTAAGAAAAGAAAATTATTTTTAATTAAATAATTTTTTTTTCATGGCAAAAGAATTAAGGAAGTTTTTTATTAAATTTCATTATTTTCCAAGACCAAGGATTATAAAAGAGGGGGTAGAGAAACCTTTTCTTGGTGAAGATCTCTATTCTATTTTCCTCTCTTTTCTCCTTGGGTGTGGCCGAGCCTTCTTTTTCCTCTCCTCTCCTTTGTGTGGCCGAAACCTTCTCTTGGTGGAGATAGCTTTGGTGGCTGGATCTAAGAAGGAGAAGAAGGAGAGAAAAGAAGCCTCTTTTCTAGCATCCCTTGGAGCATTGGTGGTGGTTGAATCTCTTCATCCTTGGAGGTGCTCTAGTTGTGACCGAACCTTGCAAGGAGGAGAAGAAGGTGCTTTGGTGGTTTCTCATCTCGGAAGATCGTTGCCCACACAACGTCTGAGGTAAGAAGAGGAATACGGTAGAAGACCTAGAGGTTTTTGCTTGCAAAAGAAAAGGTACACTAGTATTTAATTTCCGCATCATACTAGTTTTATTTCTTTGTAAAAATACCAAATACAAGAGGCATGTGATTCTAGTTTTTCGAATTAGTTTTCGATGTTGTGTTCTTTTATTTTTCTTTTCCTTGTGATTCGATTGTTCCTTTTGGTTAACCTAGAGTTATTTAAGGAAATTAAATATTAGCTTTCCTTAAAAGGCTTTGTCTAGGTGGTGGTGGTTGCTCCCATATCCAAGAAGGCCATGTGCCTCGCCATGCAGTCCTGGAAGCCAATTTTGGAAATTAATATTTAATAGAATTAATAACATAGGTAGATTTGGATCAAACGTGTTAAGTTCCACAGGAGATCCAAGTCTAAACCTAAAAGAACAAATAAGTTAAACTTAGGATCAAACGTGTAAAGTTCCGCAGGCGATCCAAGTTTAATTTAAAAGAACACATGGTAGCTAGGAAAAGGTTCAGACCTTTGTACAAAATTTTTTGTACAGTGGAACCGTAAGGCTTTCCGAGTAGCAACCAACACAATGAAGATATCCACTCTCCATTATTTTACAACGCTCAACCTTGAGCATTTACTTTAACGAAGGTTAAACCACCTTCCATGGTGTTTGAAAAAATAATTTTCATGTCCTTAAAGAGTAACTTCCCCTAAAGACATGCTCCAAACTTCTGTCATTGAACCAACAATGACTTGGAGTCCCTAAACCTTTAGGAAACCCAAGAACTTGAAGTTTTGAGGTTTAAGTATCAATATTTGAATGTAAACCTCAACCTAACTTCATTCTAGTGTTCCTTAGCTATTTCTCCTTGGTTTTATCATGAAAACTACCCTTAAATGTATATAAATATATTACAAGGGATTAGGAGTGGTTAAAGGGACTAAAAGTGGCTTAAAGTGCTAAAATAAGACTTTCCTGGCCAAAATAAACCTTGTCAATCGATTGGGTTGGGACTCAATCGATTGTCACCATTTTAATCGATCGCCTGATCGATTGAAGCTGTTCAATCGATCCACTGATCGATTCCGTGACGTTCTGTTCGTGTAAAATGCCTTTGAATCAATTGATTGGTCGATCCAGCCAGGGTTGAATCAATCGGTTGATCGATTCAGCGGGCTTCAGCTCACGAAAATCACCTTTCTTAATTGATCAGTTGATCGATTAAGCCTGCCCAATCGATCGGCTGATCAATTGGGTTTCTGAATTTCTGAAATCCAGTTTAAGTCAAAATTCAAAAATGTGCTAAAAATTCTACAAAATTCTAAAAAAAATATGAAAGCTCTTGTAGACATTATTTAAGGTATATACTATCATAGAAAAATAGTTTTCTAAGAAAATACTTCATATTTTCAAATAATGACACAAACTTGAAAACTCTTGAAAACTTCAATGTTTTCTTCTAGTTTGTGTCTAACTTTTCAATGATGATTACTATCAAAAGATAGTCTTCACCAAGGTTTTCCAAAGTATATTTGAAATGATTTTCAAAACCTATTTTCAACCATGTTCTTTGGGCTCAATACACATGACTTGTACATTAGCTTTCTCAATTATTGGATAACACATAACCATGTGTTTTAATTAAATCAATACTCAAATAGATGCACTAAATTAACATCTTGAGTCTTGTTCATCATCCTAACATCTCACTTGTATCTAATGCACACTAAACCATATACAAGTCACCTTATAACCTTTGTGAGATGTAGATTTTGATTTTATCCTAAATTAGGGATCATGCATATATATCTAGGCATTTTAGGAATTATGAACATTCGCCTACGATGTCACTTGTTAGTAAATGTTATTGTTCTTAATTACAAGGAAATTAAAACAATGCAGGATGAGTTATGGCATACATCAAAAGAAATAATTTTCAAAAGAAAATATACTATTACTACATGATGCATGTATGACATGGCATGATATTTTTGTTTATTTTTCATAATAAGCATGAATGCAAAATATAATGTCATGGCATATGATGGGCAAACAATTATGACAATTAGCATAAATAAAATATACCTAGATATTATATCTAAGTATCCTTAATCCTTAGCTAAACCTGAAATTGATCCCAGATTTGCTCTCATTTCCTCAAGAAAATACCAAAACCCAACTTGGTATTTCTTTTACACTTGATTTGTTGTGCCAAATAAAATTAAGTCCAATTCCTCAAATCTTGGCACATTTTACTCTTCCAAAGTGTAATCAATTAATCCTTATCATTTTCAAAGGTTAACAAAAACCTTGAAAATGCCTCCAAGTGTTTGTTGGTTGCTACTCGGAATACCGTCCTAATTCCCCTGTACAAAAATTTATATAAGCATAGAACTATCCTAGCTACCCATGTGTTCTACTAAAGTTAAATTTGGATTGCAAATGATGTTTACCATTATTAATCCAAATTTTCCCTTTAGAAGTTAAACTTGAATTGGGAACGAAACTTAACATTCTTACTTCAAGTTCAACCGATGTGATCTTTCTAAGTTAAACCATATTATAGAAGTTGATTAAATATCTATTTCAAGGATCGACTTCCAGGTCAAACGTGGCGAGGCACTAGGCCTTCTTGGGTATGAGATCATCCAC
This sequence comes from Zingiber officinale, assembly GCF_018446385.1. Classification (NCBI taxonomy): domain Eukaryota; kingdom Viridiplantae; phylum Streptophyta; class Magnoliopsida; order Zingiberales; family Zingiberaceae; genus Zingiber; species Zingiber officinale. The sequence continues at coordinate 19,418,502 of NC_056004.1, forward strand.
CACTGCCTAGACAAAGTCTTTCAAAGAAATCGGATATTTAAACTTCTCACAGTAAACAAGGTTTAACAATAGAGACCTCAATAGAAACACATTATCGAAACATGAAATCGAAATGAAAACCAATAACAAAAATGATAATTAAAATCGATAACCTCTTGTGTTTGAGTTTTCAAGATCTATACAAAAGATGAACTAGTTATGATGCAGAAACTAATAACTAGTTATACCTCTTGTAACTTATAGACTCTTGATATTCTATTGTATTCTTCTTCTTATCTCGGACGTCGTGTGGGCGACGATCTACCAAGACGAGAATCCACCCAAGCCTTCTTCTTCCTTTCAAGTTTCGACCACCAACTTTCTCCAAGAGATGATGAAGTTCGACCACCAACTTTCCTCCAAGGGATGCTAGACAAGAGAACCTCCTTCTCTTCTTCTTCTCCTTCAAGCAACTGGCCATCAATGGATCTCCACACCAATATGCCGCTGGCCACCAAGAGGGAAAACAAAGGAGAAGAGAGAAAGAGTAAGGGTCGGCCACCACCAAGGAAGAGAGGAGAGGAATAGAAGATGTATTGTTATGAGGTGAGACATCTCTACCCTCTCTTTTATATTCCTTGGTCTTGACAAATAAGGAAAGTTTTAAACATAATTAAAACTTCCTTATATTCCTTACCAATGACTAAAAAGGAAAGTTTTAAAACAAAAAATTAAAACTTCCTTTTTTTCTTGTCATGGTCGGTCACATACTTGCTCTCCAAGCAAGGAAAAATTTTAAACAAAAATTAAAATATCTCTTTTAAAAATCCCTTTTGTGGATAGTTCTAAAAGAAATATTTTATAAATTAAAATCTCTCTCTTTTAAATCCTTTTATAGATATCTATAAAAGATAAGATTTAAAATAAAACATGATTTCAAGAAAGGAAAGTTTTATCAAAAAATTAAAATCTTTCTTTCACATTATAGATAACTACAAATAAGGAAAGATTTCAAATCTCTCTTTTATTTCTTTGTAGAAAGCTATAAAAGGAAATATTTTAAAATTTTAAAACTCTCTTTTAAAACCAACATAAAAGGAAAGTTTTCAACAAAATAAAAACTTCCTTTTATTTCCTTTTATGACCGATATAAAAAAGGAAAGTTTTATATTAAAATCATCCTTTTAAATCCTTTTAATGGATCTCTATAAAAGGAAAGATTTTACAAAACAAAACTTCCTTTTGAATTCAATGTGGTCGGCCACCCTTGCTTGGGTTCCAAGCTAGGGTCAGCCACAACTTGAACCCATCTAACCTTGGTTTGGCCGGCCCTAGCTTGAGCTCCAAGCTTGGCTTGGTCGACCACGTTAAGGTGGGTAAGAAGTTGAGTTTGGGTGGATATAAGACTTTATAAATAAGAGGCTACAATAGGGATCGAGAGGAGGAATTGGTTTTGGTCTCTCGATGAACTTGAGCTTCCCGTGTTCGCCCCGAACACCCAACTCAAGTTCATCAATAATATCTCATTCCACTAAAGAGTTATTATTGCACTACCGCACCCATCCCGTATTACTATATGGGCTCCTTCTTATCATGAGTGTATTAGTGTTCCTGTGTTTAAGATATTGAATGCCCACTAATTAAATGAGTTGCTGACAACTCACTTAATTAATATCTAGCTCCAAGAGTAGTACCACTCAACCTTATCGTCATGTCGGACTAAATCTACCTGCAGGGTTTACATGACAATCTTTATGAGCTCCTCAAGGGGACATCATCAACCTAGATTACTAGGACACAGTTGCATTCTATAATCAACAACACACCATATAAATAATATCATTTCTCAACTTATCGGGCCTATTGATTTAACGAGTTAAATCACACTCTTTGATAAATCAAAGAAATAAATACTAAGTATATGTGCTTGTTATTATATCATGATTAAGAGTACATACTTCCATAATAACAGAGGTATTGTTATTTTATATAGTCAGTATAAAAAGATACTACCTCAATTGGTCCTGCTCAATACACTCATAGTGTACTAGTGTAATTTATTAGTCAAGATAAACTAATATCTAATTACACTACAACCACTCCAATGGTTTGTCCCATTCCATATTGGTTGTGAGCAACTATTTATAATTTATAAGGATCTGATAACATGATCTTCTGTATGCCTCCTTACACCATGTTATCTACAATATAAATTAAATGGACAACTACAATTAGCATAAATGTAGGCATTTGACCAATGTGATTCTTATATGTTTATACAAAAAGCTAGACTTTTAGTATACACTCTAACAGTGTCAACTTCATCAAGGTTGGGTTAACCACCCTAACCAATTTAGAGTTGGCATTCTCTAAACCCATCTAGGGTGTAAAGAATATGCTCCTCGGAACCCAAAACCTATTGGTGCTTCTTGGATACTCTAGGTACTCACTAGAGATAACCTCCCTAGATACCTTCCTAATGACCTTTCTAAACTTCTTAGAAGACTTGGTCACTTTCTCTAGGTCAACTCTAGGGATAGCTTCCCTTGTGACCTTCTTAGTGACTTTCTTTAACTTCATAGAGGTCTTAGTCACATTGGTGTTTGCAAAAATACTGCTAGGGATAGCTTCCTTTGTATTTTTGACTTGACCCTTAGACATGGGGTTAGTTTCATAAATATATGGAACTCTATGATATGAAGCCACATTCTTCTTGACCTTAGGTTTGTATCCCAAACCTCTATGGCCATAGAATGACTCTTGTTTATCTAAACGTAGGTTTTGCTAATTTTGACCCTTAAGAATATTTTTCATTTTCTTTAAGGTCTTTTCTAATGTATCAAGCCTTGACCTCAAGACTTGGTTTTCCAACCTTAAATTCTTATATTTTGATTTTTCTTAATTTCTATGAGCATTTCTATTTTTAGTCTTATAACTAAAATCCTCAGAGTTATTGCATAATTTATCTACCTTCCTAACCTTAGGTGTAGTAATCTTAGCATGATAGGCCACATGATTTTCCTTAATTCTATTATGCTTCCTATTTTCATGATAAATAGCATTAAAATGATATAAATTATTTCTAGCATGCTTTTTATCATGGGTCAAAGGAATAGGTTCAATGAATGATACCTTGAATTTTACCTTGGAAGCTCCCCCTTGACTTGTGCTTCCTCCTTTAACTTTGGTCGGCTTCTTCCCTTTAGGACATTGACTCCTATAATGTCCTCTTTGATTGCAAGAGAAGCACACAATGTGCTCCTTACCTTTGAGTTCCATGGGACCGACTCTCTTGAGCTTTTCCTTGCCCTTGGGTGCCACTTGGCCCTTCTTCTTGACCAATTTTAGACACTTGCTCTTATAGTGTCCTCTTTCCCTACACTCAAAGCAAATAATATGATTTTTATTTTTTAAACTTGAAATTGTTATGCCTTTGCTTATAGGGGTGGCACATGATCCTCCATTTAATTTTTCTTGATTTGTGGATGTGGCACTATCTTCTTCTTCTTCATTTGACCTGGAAGTGGAAGTCTCTTCTTGCTCCGATGTCAATACATGACACTCCTACTTAATCCTAGAGGTGGAAGCTTCTTCATCTTCATCCTCTTGCTCATTGAACAAAGAGTATGCTCTCTCTTTGCCCTTTTTGTTACATTTCATTGAGGATGAAACTTCTTATTCTTCTCCTTCGGAAGTTGAGCATCTCTCAACTTCGAAGTCCTCTTCCTCTTGATCTTGATCCAATGAGTCACCCTCTTTGGATTCTTCTTAGTTTGGTACAGTGGAGGGGACCTCATGGAGTTTAGCCAATTTACTCCATAGCTCCTTGACATCTTCAAATTGTCCTATTTACTTCAAAATATTGCTCAGCAATATGTTGACCAATACTTTGGTTACTTTGTCATTGGCCTCACTTCTTTGAATTTTCCCTTGGCTCCACTTGCTCTTCTTGAGAATTTTGCCTTTTGAATTTGTTGGAGCTTGGAAATCTTCCATTAGAGCAAACCATTGCTCTATGTCCACCATGAAGAAATTTTCGATCCTTGATTTCCAAAGATCGAAACTTGTTGATGTGTACGGTGGATGCACCCTCGTGTCGAATCCAAATCCATCTCAGAATTCCATTTGAAGTTGAGCCTTGATGAAATTTTTGACTTGTTGAATTTGGTGCTTCAACTTCTTCTCCCTCTAGCTTGTTGCCCTTTCCGACGATGATTCCGGTGAAGAGCGACCTTGCTCTGATTCCATTTGTTAGGGTCGATTGATGCTAGAGGAGGGGGTGGGGTGAATAGCTCGTCACACTCCGTTTGCTTGCTTCGGTGTTGTTGATATGCAACGGAAAGAACTTGAAACAAGACTCACAATGCTGACACATAGATTTACTTGGTATCCACCTCAAGAATAGGTGACTAATCCAAGGATCCACACACGGCACAACCTCCACTAATAAAAACACTCCTTCTCGATAACTACCAGAGGTGGAGAAATCTCGTACAAGACTCACACAACAAGATATACAAGAAGAATGAAATACAAGCTAATACAATAACAAATCTTACAAGATTTACAATGAAAAAACCCTAGCTTGCTCTTCTTCTAGCTTGAATACACCTATTAACTTGCTTGGAAGTGCAACAACACTCCTCTCTAAGCCTGTAAGATCTGGCGTGTGTGTGAGCTTGGTGGAGAAGAACGCGAGAAGATTGGGATGGAGCTCGTGAAGAAGTGACGAACAAATCGTTCGCTAACGGCTTTAACCTGCGCAACGGTCACATCCCAATCGATTGGGGAGGCTTGAATCGATCGGTCGATTGATTCAGAGCGCCTCTGTGCTCTGCTGGAAAAGGCTTGAATCGATCGCTCGATCGATTTAATTTTTTATCGTGTCACGCATGATTTCCAGCTGCCAATTGATCGACCGATTGATTGGAGGTGCCCAATCGATCGACTGATCGATTGGGAAGGCTTCTGTGCGTGCGATATGAGCTCCCAATCAATCGACCAAATAATTGGGTTGCTGTTTATCGCAGTACTGTGCCCAATCGATCAACTGATCGATTAGGCTTGGTCCAATTTGATCACTTGATCAAATTGACTAACCCTAGCTTACCCGAGTCAAGTCTAGGGCTCCCAAACTCAACATCCAATCAACCGTGACCTGTTGGGACTCCTCGTGCCTAGCATCCAGTCAACCTTGACCTGCTAGGACTTCTTCACCAAGTGTCTGGTCAATCCTTTGACCCACTTGGACTTTTCTTCTCGTGCCAAATGTCTGGTCAACCTTGACCCACTTGGACATATTGTCTCGTGCCAAGTGTCCGGTCAATCTTTTGATCTACTTGGACTTTTATCCTCGTGCCAAGTGTCCGATCAACCTTGATCCACTTGGACTTACCGTCTCGTGCCAAGTGTCCGGTCCTCCATGACCCACTTGGACTTCCTTCCACCAGATGCCCGGTCACCCTTGACCCGTCTGGATTTCCTTGTGCCAAGCATCCGATCACTTCTTTGACCTACTTGGACTTCCCAACACCAAGTGTCCGATCAACTTTGATCCACCTGAATTTCCACGTGCCTAGCTTCACTCACCTGGTCTTTGCATCTGCCTAGTTTCACTCACTAGGACTTTCCATCTGCCTGACTTCACTCACCAGGACTTTCCTACTGCCTGGCTTCACTCACCAGGAATTTCACACTGCCCGACTTCACTCACTGGGACTTTCACCTGCCTAGCTTCACTCACTAGGTATTTTACCTGGCTTCACTCACTAGGATTTTCCATATGCCTGACTTCACTCACCAGGACTTTCCCACTGCCTGGCTTTACTCACCAGGATTTCCAACTGTCTAGCTTTACTCATCAGGACTTGCCTTTGCCTAACCTCCAGTTAGGATTTTTCCCAGTCAAGTATCCAGTCAACCTTGACCTACTTGACTCTTCTTGACATCAGACTGGTCAAACATTAACCAGAGGGGAATTGTACCAACAATCTTCCCAATAGGACGATTGCACCTGCAATCTCCACATATTATCAAACATTGAAACTTAAACATCAAGACTCAAGCTTGAACCAACTCAAGCTCAGTCAACCTGATCAACTTTAACCCAGGAATATTATACCAACAAGAACGTCTGATCGAACCTGAGGAGAGAGGTCAAGCTCATCAGATTCACGAGCTAACCAGTGGACAGTGTCCCACTCAGAGTTGTACATGAGAATCATTTTTGAGCTCCTCTAAAGACCTTGGGGGTGTATTTATTCATAGTTGTTCAAGTAGTTGTTTACAAGTGTCCCACCGAAACTTTTAGGGTGTGTCTGGTTCAAGTTATCATGTATAACCTTGGTTACGTGATTATGAGGGAATCACATAACCAAGGTTATGGGGAATAAAACATAACTAAATGTTATTTGGTTTAACATAGGTAATGCAACAAAAACTTGTTTGTTTGAATATTTTAATTAATAACCTAGTTTAATATTTTACTGTATTATCCTCCGTTATAAAATCTACTATACATATTAATATTAATATTAATATTATTATTATTATTATTTAAATTGTACGTTCTTTTTATTTTTATGTTTTTTTAAATTTTTTTCACATTTTTCTTTATTTTTTAATGTGTTTTTTTTTTGTTACTTTTTCCCTATTTTTATACTTTTTATACCTTTTATTATTTTTTTACGTTTTTAAATTTTGTTTATTTTAATTTGTATTTATTTTTACGCTTTTGAATTTTTATTATTTTTAAAAGTTTTTTCTATTTTTACCATTTTTTATTTTTTACGTTTTTTTATTTTTTTATTTTTTACGTTTTTTTTATTTTTTATATTTTTTTACGTTTTTTCTATTTTTTAAATATTTTTTATTATTTTTTATGGTTTTTCTATTTTTAAATTTTTTTTATATTTTTCTCTTATCGGAGGATATTTTTGATAAAAAAAATTCGTTAACCCCAGAATCAAGAAAAATTCAGTTTTCCACGATTTTCTGATAGGTTCCATGCCCCTCTTGCTGACGCGTCGGCCATGGAACATTATTTGGGAATCAACGATTACCTAAACCAAACAGAATTTTTGTTGATAACCTTGAATAGATAACCAAACAGAATTTTCTCTTATCGGTGTGTTTGGTTCAAGTTATCATGTATAACCTTGGTTATGTGATTACCAGATAATCACATAACCAAGGTTATGGGGAATAAAATATAACCAAATGTTGTTTTGTTCAATGTAGGTAATGCAACAAAAACTTATTTGTTTGAAGATTTAATTAATAACCTAGTTTAATATTTTACTATATCATCCTTAGTTACAAAACCAACTATATATAATAATAATAATAATAATAATAATAATAATATTAAATATTATTATTATTATTTAAACTCTACAATTTTTTTATTTTTTTTACGTTTTTCTATATTTTTATATATATTTTTTATTTTTTTATTTTGTTTGTCTTTTTTGATTTTTTTGATTTTTTTTATTTTTAAAGTTCTTTTACTTTTTAAATTTTTTATTTTTTAAGTTTTTTTTTACTTTTTTATTTTATTTATTTTTTTTACATTTTTTTTGTCTTTTTTATGTTTTTTACATTTTTCCCTATTTTTTTATATTTTTAACGTTTTTTTATTATTTTTTACTTTTTTAATTTCTTTTACATTTTATTCAATTTTTTTTAATGTTTTTTCTATTAAAAATATCTTTTTAAGTTTTTTAAAGTTTTATTTTTTTTATTTTAAATTTTTTTATATTTTTCCTTTACGTGTTTCTTTTTTACCACATTTTTCTTTTATCCGAGGGTATTTTGTGTAAAAAAAATCTGTTAATCCCGGAATCAAGAAAAACCTCAGTTTTCCAATTTTTGGTTGCATGCCTCTTTTGTTGACGTGTCAGACATAGAAAATTACTCGGGAATCATCGATTACCTAAACCAAACAGGGTTTTTGTTGATAACCTTGGATGGATAAACAAGGTTATCAAGAATAACCCCTAACCAAACACACCCTAGAATGTATTTGGTTCAAGTTATCATGTATAACTTTAGTTATGTGATTATCAAGTAATCACATAACCAAGGTTATGGGGAATAAAATATAACCAAATATTGTTTGATTCAACCTAGGTAATGCAACAAAAACTTATTTGTTTAAATATTTTAATAAATAACCTAATTTAATATTTTACTATATTACCCTTAGTTACAAATCAATCATATATATCTTTCAAACTTTACGTTTTTTTTATTTTTTATTTTTCACGTTTTTCTTTATTTTTATGTGTTTTTTTTATTTTTTATTTTTTTTTCATTTTTTATTTTTTTGTTTTTTATTTTTTTGTTTTATTTATGTTTTTTGTTTTTTGTTTATTTATGTTTTTAAAATTTTTTCCTTTTTTTAAAATTTTTAAAAGTTTGTAATTTTTTTTACAATTAAAAAAAAATTATTTGTTTACGTTTTTTTTAATTTTTTATGTTTTTTTTTCTATTTTTAAATTTTTTTTTTACGTTTTGATTATTTTTTTTATGTTTTTTAAATTTTTATGCATTTGTTCTATTTTTCTGTTTTTGATATTTTTTTTATTTTTTTGCCCAGTTTTTTATTATTTTCTATTTTTTAATATTTTTTCTTTACATTTTTTTTATCATATTTTTATCTTATTAGAAGATATTTTGGATAAAAAAATTTCATTAACCCCAGAATCAAGAAAAATCTCAATTTTTCAAGGTTTTTCAATTTCGGGTTGCATGCACCTTTTGCTGACGTGTCGGGCATGAAATATTACTCGGGAATCATCGATTACTTAAATCAAACAGAGTTTTCATTGATAACTTTGGATGGATAACCAAAGTTATCAAGAATAATCCTCAATCAAATACACCCTTAAAATTATTAAAAATAACCCCTAACACACACTTAAAATTATATATGCTACGTCTTTTCTCCTCTTTTTCCTTGCAAGGTCAGAGTAATCCTTTTAATCCTTCGTTACGAATAGGGTTGTAAATGAACCAAGTATTCATGAACAAGCTTGGTGTTCGGCTTAGTAAGAGTTTATTTATGTTCGTTCAATATACATAAGATTAATTAAACAAACAATCTTGAACAACTCGTTAAGCTAAACAAACAAGTTTGAACATATATGTGTTCAACTCGTTAAAGTTTGTGAACAACGTTCGTGAACAATGTTCGTGAACAATGTTTACGAAGCATATTCATTAATAAAACTCTTTTCAACATGTTAAATAAATAATAAAATAAAATAAAATAAATAAATAAATTTAAATTATCAAGCTCAATAATCAATCAAAAAATTAAAAGTTTCAAACAAGTTTGAATTGAGAGCTTGATAATATCTAAACGAACCAAGTTCGAACCAAGCTCAAGTCAAGCTTGAATTGAGAAATTAATAACATCTAAATGAACCAAGCTCAAGCCAAGTTTCAAACAAGCTCGAGCTCATAAAAAATAAACCAAGTCAAGCTTGAACACTTATTTCAAAAGATTGGTTCATTTTATGCTCGGCTTAGCTCGACTCAGCTCGACTTAATTACTTTATGAAATAAACTTGAACATTTTAAAATTCAATTCGGCTCGACTTATTTACAGCCCTAATTACGAATGAGCTCGAGACCCGCTCAAGACTTTAACCACTATGTCAACTAGCATGCTTAATTTCAATAACTGATTTAGGGGTCCCATGCATCCTATTCGCCGCATCAATGACGGAAAGCTAGAAGTTAATTTTTAAATCTACATATTTTTAATACGTACCCTTCTCAATAACTTTAGTATAATACAGTTAAAATTATAATATATGAATATATTTGAATTGTATGGTTTATATATTTCCGGTCAAAATCAACGCCAAGTCCAAGCTTGGTCAACGACCAGATGCATGGGCTGCAGCACGGGCCCTCTTCAGGGAAAAGTACGTGGCCTGGGCTTTTGAGTGCCAGCAGGGGGTTGGCGGGGCCTTCCTGCTGTGCCCCCGATGCTGCATGCTCACGTGGCTGGCTAGGCCTGCCACGCCAGCAGCTGCACCGACCCACCACGTGTGGGCTCCATGCGCCATACGGCTTTTCGTCCCGGCGTCCGTCGTCTTCCTGTTCGTCGGCTCCGTTTCATGTTTTGCATTTGTACTCTGGTTTGATCGCGTATTAATTTATATTAATTACGAGTATTATATATATGATATTTAATCTGGGAATAGATACTCGTGAATATTATTTTCTATTATTTGAAAATTATAATTTTATGATAGTTTACACGTGAAAGAGATCATCTGTATTTTATTTAATTTGATTAATCAACTATTATACTTAATTTTAGATTTTACGGTCATGTGCGCAGGTCATGCTCGCACATGAGCCTACAATTAGTAAGTGGAGAAAGCCTGCAATTGGTAAGTGAAGAAAAATAACTGGAGGAGAGATCTAATAAGGACGCGTTCTTGATTAAGGAAACAGTAAGTATCGATTCGACCTAAAGTTTCAGCGAAACTCAAAATCAGGATTGGATAGTCTGGAGACTTTCAAATATTACTTTTCCTTACATATTATTGCATGTTGTGCTAACCTTGTGATGTAGGAAAATAAGTTGCTGAAAAAAAGAGGCTCCAAGCACCTGGATTGTGTTTGGGTGCCTCCTTCTGGGCGCTTGGAGTTGGTTGAGGCACTCGGGATGGGGCCAAACAGGACGACCAGTGGAGCTGAGGTGGTGACTAGTGGAGCTGAGGCGCCGCGCGGATTGTCTGCCACACGTCATAGTCTAAGTGCCTGGACCAGTCTAGGTGCCCGGAGAAGGATAAAATTTCAAAGATGGAAGTTTCACCAAGGAACAGTCATGTCGGCAACCCAGGCGCCCGGGGGTGGTTTGGGCGCCCAGAGGAAGATAAGTCAGCAACGTAGTAGGCCCTGTTGGAGGCGCTCGAGGGTGATCCAGGACTCAGAGATGGCCTATAACAATGCCTTCGACTAGAAGCTTCAACACGACATTCGCTCCGACTTTCTCTCTTATGCTCAGATCCGAAAATGCTTCTACGACAACAAAAAATTACTCTGACAACTAGCAATCAAGTTTCTTTTGCTTCTGTTGTTGGTACTCCTTTTATTTTTACATTTGTACTTAACTTTTGTAATCTTTATGAGCTTATAGTAATTGGCCAATGAAAGTACTCAACGAGTGCGGGCCTTAGAGTAGAACTCGTCAAAAGCTCCGAACTATGTAAACCGAACCTATGTTAGAGATTGTTTTATTTCTGTCTCGCTTTTTTTTCTTATATTTATGCTGCGCACCTAAGTATTTTTTAACAAGAAAAGAAATGTTTTCAAAATTATGTTATTCACCCCCCTTCTCACGTGCTTACGATCCAATAAGTACTATCAGAGCGAGGTGCAACCACCAATCAAGTAGGGGGGTTCTCTTGTTTTCTTTTTCTTTAAGCGTCATTCGGTTTCAAGTTTTTCAATCTAGCTTAAATTGGTGTAATCCTCTTTTGGGCGGTTTTCTTGTTGCAAAACACTTTGAATCGGTGTAACACGAATTGGGGCGTCTAATTTTTATCCTCTCCCACACTACTAATCCAAAATCTAGTCTTGGGATCTCTTTGTCAGCTTTTTGTGTGTGCAAGATTCTTTTGTAATGACCCAAAAAGAAGGTTACAACACTTCTCACCCTCCTCTCTTTAACGGGGATAATTTCCCTTACTGGAAGAGAAGAAAGGAAGTAGACCTGAAAACAAATATTGATCAATGGTTCACCATTCGATGAGAATATAAGGCGCCAATGGACGAAACAATGAAAGTACCTCTTTATATTGGATTGTAAAGACGCTAGAGGAGGGTGAACAATGTTCATCGCTTTTTCAAAAATCATGAGAAGATGGAGTGAAAATAATAAAGTAATAGAAAAACAAACGCTAACACATGTGGTTTTACTTGATTAAGAGCCTTCGATGACTCCTACTCTAAGGCCCACACTCATTGAGTGTTTTCGTTGGACAATCACTATAATCACGAAGTAATTATAAAATTTTAAGTACAATTGCAAGAATTAAATTATACTGACAATACAACTTGGAAAACTTGAGCGTAGATTGTCGGAGTAGCTTTTCGGTATCCCAGAGACCTTTCCGGAGCAGCACGTGAGAATGAAAGTTGTAGCAATTGTTCTTCTGAAGCTATTGGTCAAAGCCTCCTTTTATAGCCCAGTTCGGACACCTAGATCCCCTCCCGGGTGTTTGGACTATGCTGATGTGACGAGCTCTCGTTGAAACTTCATCCCTGAAGTTTATCCACCTCTAGGCACCCAGACTCCCTCTGGGCGCCTAGACTGTTGATGTAGGTCATCTAGTCGTCGCGTTCCAACTCAATTCCTGGATGAACTTTTTTGGTTCGGGCGCCTGGACCAACTCCGGGCGTTTGAACCACCCGGGTGCCTAGCCAGGCACCCGTCGGGGCAAAGCTAGTCTGGGCGCCCGGATAACTCTTTTTCACCATTCTCTTTCCTGTAAAAAAAGAGTTAGTCTTGACAACCATAATATGTTTATCCTGTAAAATAAAGTTAGCATAATAAGGTAGCATTAATTATATCCTGTCTCCTTGAGACCAAGATCTAATCACGGTCTTAGCTTAAGTTTTCCAAATGGACCTAAGTTAGACCGACACCTATTGTTCCCTCAACCAGCAACGCGTCCTTACTGGACTCTCTCCTCCAGTGGCTTACCTTACTTACCATTTACAAATTTCCTTAATGTCAGGTCCCTTGACCCACTAGGACTTTCTACTTGATTTTAATCAATTTGGACTTTAGCCAGTTGTCAACCCAACTAGACTTCTTTCTACTAGATCTCAACCAATCTGAACTTCTTGCCAGTTGTCAAAGGTGAAAAATATATTTTTCTTGGTATGAGTAATATATCAAAAGTTTATAGATTATATAGTCTCTACGCTAAGAAAATCATTATAAATCGTGATGTTATTTTTGATGAAAAAGACACTTGGCTATGAAATCAAAATGACGTTAAAAAAATTATCCCGGTAGATTTTAATGATGATAAGAAAGTACAACAACCTATAGAGGATGAGCAACATGAGGAAGTCTATCAACATTCCTATAGCATATCAAAGTCCAATTGAAGCAGAATCACAAAGGCCACAACGTGTTTGAACTTCAAAGAAGACCAACATAGATGTCTAATTATGTGGTATCTAGAATTGATCAAGGTGATGATCCTCTTACACATTTTGTTATGCTTTTAGATTGTGACCCTACTATTTTTGAAGTGGCTATTAAAGAATCAAAATAGAGAAAAGCTATGGATGTTGATATTACAGCAATTGAAAAAAAAAATAATACATGTTAGTTATGTGATCTTCCTAAAGGCAAAAGATAATTGGTGTAAAGTGGGTTTACAAGACAAAGCTAAATGAATGTGGTGAGATTGACAAGTACAAAGCATGCTTGATGGAAAAGGGCTATAAACAAGAGTTTGGTGTTGATTATAAAGAAATTTTTACTCCTATAGCAAGACATGATACAATCAGAGTTGTGATAGCTATGGCGACACAAAATTCATGGCATATCTTTTAATTGGATATAAAATCAGCATTCCTCCATGGAGATTTGAAATAAGAGGTATTTATCGATCAACCTCCGGGTTATGTGAAATTTGGTAATGAACATAAAGTTTATAGATTAAGGAAAGCTCTATATAGATTAAAACAAGCCCCACGTGCTTGGTATAATCATATAGAAACTTATTTTTTGAATGAAGGTTTTCAAAAATACTCTTATGAACATACTCTTTTTATTATGATTAAAGATGAAGAAAAAATATTGATAGTTTGCTTATATATAGATGACTTAATTTACACTGAAAATAGTACATCTATATTTAAAATTTTTAAAAAAATCTATAATGAAAGAATTCAAAATGTCTGATCTTTGTATGATGCATTATTTCCTTGGTATTGAAGTGGTGCAAACTTCTATTGAATTTTTATTTCTCAAAGAAGATATATGCAAGAAATTCCGGACAAGTTTCAGATGAAAGATTGCAATCCTGTAAATATTCCATCTGAGTTCAGAGTGAAGTTACATAAAGATATTGAAAGAAAGAAAATTGATGCCACACTTTACAAATAGATAGTGAGGAGTTTAATGTATTTGAGGGGGACAAGACATGATATTATGCATGTTGCAAGTATAATTAATAGATACATAAATTGTGCTACAAAAATACATCTCTTAGTTGCAAAGTGAATTTTTTGATACTATAAGTACCCCGTGATAATTTTGATGTGATCAACTAAGTCAGAATTAGGTCTTGTTGTCTTTTTGATGTCTTATGTCTAAGTGTGCAAGAACTTAGGAGCATAGGAAGTTAAGCGAAAGATGCAGCTAATGAGAAGGATGACACAGGAGAAGAGTCGATGGGCTTGGTGCATCCGAAGGATGAGGCGTTGAGGAAGAGTACGCTGGCCGGAGAGAAGGAAGCGTAGGGCGTTTTTGAGGGACGAGAAGCTGGAGCGGAATATTGCTCAAGAAGACCAAAAATAAGGTTCAGGTGAGCCCTATTCTGGATGGTCGAAATCACCCAAGTGAATGGATCTAGAGTGAAAGATTCGGACAGAAAGTCAACACAAAGTTGATTGGAGTCCGGGTGCCCGGAGCTATTTCGGGCACCCAGACCGACTTGGTCTAGCTGGGGCGCCTTGGCGAGGTGCCCCTATGCGAAGGAGGTGTGGGTGCCTAGAACTGTTCATGCGTCCAGACTAGAGATTTTATCCAGATCTATTGTGATTCGATCTGTTGTGATGTGAATAAAGTTTTATCCATGGATAGGCGCTGGGAACCCTTCTAGGTGCTCGGATCAGGGCTATAACTTGTAAATGATCTTCTTTTTATTTAGTTTTGTAATCGAGTGCTTTAACTGCTGTAAGAGACTTCTCCGCCAGAAAGAGATTTGATAGTGAACTTTCAACATCTTGGACTAGCAATCCCCTGATTGTAAACCAAGTAAAAGATTTGCCTTCTTTCTCTTTTTAATTAGTTTCTTTTTGTACAAGTGTTTTAATCAAGCTATAAGATCAAGAAAGGTGTTTTAGATTTTTATTGTGCAGGATAATTTGCCCTCCTCTTGCTGGCCGCAAGGGACCAACAAGTGGTATCAGAGTCCAACTACTTTAGAAGGATTAACTGTCGATCGAATCATAGAAGATGATGGCTGGACCGAGCATCTATCCACCGAAGTTTGAGGGAGAGTTCACAAATTGGAAAAAGAAGATGGAGGTATTCTTCAAAATAAATTTTGAATTATTAATTATTATGAAGTATGGTTTTGTAGCACCAAAGGATAAAGAAGAATATTAGTGGACGAAAAAGGAGCAAGTAGACTTCGTGCCAAACAGTAAGGCAGAATTCCATCCGCTGAGTATTTTACCGTCACAAGAAGTCAATCAGATCAAAGCCTACGAGTCATCCAAAGATCTTTGGTAAAATTTCTTGGAAATCCAAGAAGGAACCTCGGAAGTAAAACTTAGTAAATGGGATTTGCTCTGGAACTAGATCAGCAACCTTTGGTTAGAAGAAGGAGAAACCATTGTACACCACCACTTAGGGATTAAAGAACTCATTACCAGACTCACGAATCTCAGAGAAAAGGTAACCAACCGAGATTTGCTAAGATACTCGCTTAACGTATTTCCTAGGACTTCTGAATGGGCAACCCAAGTAGATGCATATTTCATCTCTAGGGACTTAGAGATAAGCAATTTAGAAGAATTGTTCTCTACTTTTGAAATTCATGAGTCAAGATATGTAGATCTAATGGATTCAAATCACAACATTGCCTTAAAGGTAAAAATGGATGAACCAAAATCTGAAACTTCTCTTGATGATAACGAAACGACATTCATGGTAAGAAAATTCAAAAGTTTTTTTTAAAACTAATAAGTTTAATCAAATGCAGACCAAAAGAATAAAAAGAAAAGTAATGTGGTATCATTGCAATGAAGAAGGACACGTCAAAGATAATTATCGAAAATTGAAGAACAAGGACAATAATAAGAAAAAAGACAAAAGAGCGAACTAGAAGAAACACAGGAATCTAAAAGCGACATGGGACGAAACATCGTCATCAGATTCGGACGTCGTAGCCTATACCAGACTTGCATTGATAGTAAGTCACCAAGAAGACGACAGAGCAAGTTCATCGGAGATGAGCATCAAGAGCATGGATGAAGGGGAAGCAACGTCAAATTTATTAAAATTAGGTACAATCTCTATCTCCTGACCAATTATTTAAATTTATTAAAATTTTATCAAAAAATTCTTGTCAATTAGAAAATGATAATAAAAAATTATTAAAAAAAAAGTTAAAAGGAACTTTAGCAATATTTTATTGATTAGAAGATTTCAACAAACTAAAAATTGAAAATGAAAATTTTAAAGTAGAAATAGAGAATCTAAAGAATTCTGCATATTCAAATATTGCTATTTCAAATTTCAAAAAGCATCAAGAATTAAATTAACAATTTAGATACCATAAGAGACAAATTAGAAAATTATTAAAAAAATATGTTCCTTGAAAATTCTTAATTAATCTAGTTGGTAGGAACTTATATTAGGTTCCAAAATCGTGCTTAAATTAAATTTTATGTATGCTGTATTTTTAAATTGATTTATTTTTTTGTTTACTTAGAATTATCTAAATTGTTTCTAGAGAGAGAATTTTATCACTTTGCATGTTTTCTTTAATTTTTTTTTTAGAGAATTTCATCACTTAGTTGTAGGAAAATTTTTAAATTTTTATGACTGTTAAGTTATTTTTTATGATTTTTTTTAAAAACTATATTTTTCAATTTAAAAATAATTCACAAAGTAATTTTGTAAACTTTATTTTTTTTTTCTAAAAAGTTATCATGTTTCCTATTCAAGAAAATATTTTCAAATTTTTTGACCGTTATTACATTTTATATGAATTATTTATCCAAATGTTACCTTTTAATATTAAAAATTCTTGAAAAGTATTTTTGAAAAAATTTTTTGTAATGCTACTTACTATAATATATACTCAGATTTTTTTTAAAAAAAATTCGAGCTTAAAAACTATTTTAAAGATTTTTTTAAAGAAAATATGTCTTTATGTAGAAAAGAAATTATTACTACTTAGAGTGATTTTAATTTTTAGTGAACATTTTATTTCTGCTCTGACTATATCTGTTTAATAATTATAAAATTTTTTAAAATTTTTCCATGATTAAAAATATTTTTCAAATTATTTTTTAAAATGATTTATAAATTATGAAAATCTAAATTTTTGAAATTTAATGGTTTATTTTTTGCATGATAGTTGCTGTATTTTTATCTCTTAGACTCTGTTTTAAATTTATTTTAAGTTATTTTTATACCATACCCTATTTTCAATGTGATTAAAGGGGAAGAATTAATGATTAAGTCTAGGGGAGGGTACATTTTGATATTTGTTACCTTATGTTAATTGTTTAAGTTTACCCTAACTTAATTTGGATTGCTCACATAAAAAAGGGGGAGATTGTAAGTACTAGTTTTGATTTGATCAACCAAGTCAGAGTTAGGTCATGTTGTCTTTTTGATGCCTTGTGTCTAAGTGCATAGGAACTTAGGAGCACAGGAAGTAGAGCGAAAGATGCAACTAACGAGAAGGATGACACAGGAGAGAGTCAATAGACTTAGTGCATCTGAGGTACGAGGTGTTGCGAAAGAGTACGTTGACGAAAGAGAAGGAAACACACGACGTTTCCGAGGAACGAGAAGCCAGAGCGGAAGGTTATTTGAGAAGATCGAAAATGGGTTCGGGGTGAACCCTATTTTAGATAGCCGAAATCACCCAAGTGAGCAAAGCAAGAGCGGAAGACCCGAACGAAAAGTCAACATAGAGTTGATTGGAGTCTGGGCACCCAGACCGACTTGGTCCAACCGGGCGCCTTGGCGAGGTGCCCTTGTGAGAAGGAGGTCCAAGCGCCCGGAGATGTTCCAGATGCCCGAACCATAGATTTTATCTAGATCCGCTGTGATGTGATCCGTTGCAATGTGGATAAAGTTTTATCCACACCCAGGCACCTAGAATCCTTCCAGGCACTCAGATCAGGGTTATAAATATAGTCCTGATCTTAGTAGTTAAACACAACACTTGTAAATGATCTTCTTTCTGTTTACTTTTGTAATCGAGTCCTTTAACTGCTGTAAAAGGCTTCTCCACGACTCTGTCAGAAGGAGATTTGATAGTGAGCTTTCAATGTCTGGACTAGCAATCCCCTGATTTCAAACCAAGTAAAAGATCTGCCGCTTCTTTCTCTTTTTAATTAGTTATTTTGTACAAGTGTTTTAATCAAGCTATAAGATCGAGAAAGATATTTTGGATTTTTATTGTGCAGGGTAATTCACCCCCTTCTTGCCGACCGCAAGACACCAATAGGTACTTGCAAAATACTAAAGAGTTTGAGTTATTTTACAAAAAGAGAGAAAAGTCATATCTGTTTGGTTTTACATTTAGTGATTATGCATGAGATTTAGATAATTGAAAAAGTACATTTGGATAATTTTCAAGTTATGGACTGGACCAATTTCATGGTTTTTGAAGAAACAATCAATTGTTACATTATTATCCACTAAAGCTTAGTTTGTTGCTGCAACATCTTGTGTTTATCAAGTTATTTGGCTAAAGAAGATTCTTACAGAATTATATTTCAAAGAGGATGGATTTACTTTGATTTTTTGTGACAACAATTTGGCAATAAAACTTTCTAAAAATCCAGTGTTATATGGTCGAAGTAAACACATAGATGTGAATATCATTTCTTGAGAAATCTTACGAATGATAAAGCCATTAATCTTATTTATTGTAGAAGTGAGGATCAAATTGCTGATATACTAACCAAGCTTCTCAAATTTTTTGCATTTCAAAAACTCAGAAAGTTGAGTTTAAAAGTTCGACTCTTTAAACTGATTATCATATTTAAAATATTAGTTTAAGGAAGAAATTATTGATAAAATTAGTGTGTTAGAGCAACTGCATTGGAGCGTTATTCAAGTGTTATAACGTTCTATGAACGTTAAAATCAATGTAAGAACAGTTATAATGTATATGGCACTCATACAAACATTGAATGCGTTCAATGAATTGATCACGTTCAATGTATATTTTACCTTTTTTAATCCCTGTGTGGCCCACCACAAACATTCAAGTTTGTGGCCCACCACAAATTATATATATATATTATATTAAAAAAATAAAAAAAATCATTTAAACAGATAGTAAACAACGGATAGTAATCAACGGATAGTTTTTCAATATTTTTTTTAATGGATAGTTTTAAAAAAAATTCAAGGGATAGTTTGTTTAAAAAATATTAAATTTCATCTATAAATACTCATCATCTTATTTCAATCTTTCAACACCTAAATTCCTTTAAAATTCTTCTCTTATTTTCTCTTGAAATGGATGAGAATGATCGAGAATTTTTTAAAAATTTTGTGAATTATCAAAAATTGCCAGAAAAAAAATCCTTTCTCAAAATTTACAAACTCCACCAAATTACCCATATTTTCCATATCCATCAAATTATCCACATAATCCATATCCACCAAATCCATACGGTTCATATCCACCAAATTATCCATATAATTTATATCCACAAAATTATCCATCTATTCCATATGCAACCGGTATGCCTTTTACATCTCCGGCAGAAAATGAACCGTTTACTCCGACTTTTGTTTTAGAGACTCAACTGTCTGACTGTGAATCCCCAATTGAACTCATAAATTTGGAGAAGGCGGATTCTGACTCTGCGAGTAGAAGAAAGCGGTCAACATGGAGTAAGGTTGAAGATGAGGTTTTAGCAAGATCGTTTATTACTATCAGTGATGATCCAATCATCGGCAATGATCTGAAAGTGGATGCTTTCTGAGGACGTATTGCAAGTTACTACAATGAGAATCATCCTCCAGGTACATCCAATAGAATTGCTAGTGTCATATGATCGCACTGGCACAATACCATACAAAAAAAAGGTATATCACTTCAACACAAATTACAATAGTGTTTATAGTGCGTATGGTAGCGGCCATAGTGATGAGGACATATTGCGGCTTGCATATGAAAAGTATCGCGAGGAAAATAACGGTATTGCATTTAATCTCGAGCATGTATGGAGAATCATAAAAGATCATCCAATGTTTACTCTATAGTCCGTTGAACACCTTGTTGGCACGAAGAAGGTAAGGACCACAGAGTCAGGGGCAAGCAACACCTCATCTAACCAAGATGCGAGTCTACATGTAGACCTAAATGAAGAAGAAACTCGTCCAATGGGACAGAAGGCAGCAAAAAGAAAGGGAAAAGGTAAAATGAAATCAGACATTGAAGGTATGACAATAAATTTGGACAATATGTTTGCAAAGTTTACTGAGTATACAAGCATAAAAATGGCTGAAGTTGAAATGAAAAAATAACTCAAAGTTGAGGAGATGAAAGTAAACGTTGTCGAGATGAAAGCAAAAGTTGCCTTAGCCAAAGTTCAATTAAAAGAATATGCAATCCTTTAGAAGGACACTTCGCAAATGACAGAGGAGCAATTAATCATCCACGAACATTTATATCAAGAGATTAAGGGGAGATGGAATATGTAATTTTCATTTATTGTAATGTTCAATTATTGTACTTTCAATTAATGTAATTTTTTATTATTGTATTTTTCAATTAATGTAACTTTCAATTATTGTACTCCTCAATTAGTCTAATTTTTTATTATTGCAATTTTCAATGATTCAAATATTTTATTCAGAAAAAAGAAATAAATAAATTGGACGGCCCACCCAAACAAGTATCCGTTGAATATATTTTAATTAATCAATTAATGAGAATAAGTCTATTAATATAGCCATTGGAATATGTTTTAATTAATCAATTAATGAGAATAAGTCTATTAATATAGCCATTGGAATATGTGTACAATTTGATTAATAGAAAGTAGTCATTGGAATATATCCGTTGACAAGAAAAAAATAAATAGACATCTTGTGCTCTACAATTCTTATTCTAAATATACACTTAAATTAGTTTCCTCCAAAATGTCTCAATATTCAAGTAGCATCAGCTCTGACTCGACAAGTGAAAACGAAGTCCAAGTTGAAGTTGGTGACGAAGGTTATGATCCGGGGAATGAACTAATGGCATTGATACTTCAACAAAGTTGACAAATAGTTGAAGAATATCAAAGTAATAATAAGATGCGGCGAAGAAGAAGGTTCATCCAAAGAAATCGTGAAGTCGGACATGTGAGGCTCTTCAATGATTATTTCTCCACAAACCCAGTGTATCCAGATCAAATATTTTGAAGACGATTTCGCATGCGAAGAGATTTATTTTGTCGCATAGTTAATGCACTTGAAAGTTGTTCTTCGTATTTTCAGCAGAGGGATGATGTTGCGAGAAAAAAAGGCTTGTCACCACTACAAAAATGCACGGCTGCGATTCGCCAATTGTCTTATGGAGTCCCAGCCGACCATCTTGATGAATACCTACGCATGGGTGAATCAACCGTCATCAAGTGTCTGTTCAAGTTCTGCAGTTATGTGGTTGAACTATTTGGTGTTCGATACTTGAGAAGGCCAAATGCTGATGATGTTCAACGTCTTCTTCAGATGCATAATGAGAGGCAAGACTTCCCTGGAATGTTGGGCAGCCTTAATTACATGCATTGGGAATGGAAAAATTGTCCAATTGCTTGGAAATGCCAGTTTACAAGAGGTCATGGATCACCAACAATCGTGCTTGAAGCAGTTGCGTCTCAAGACTTGTGGATATGACATGCATTCTTTGGTGTCGCAGGTTCACGTAATGATATTAATGTGTTGTATGAATCTCCCATATTCAATAACATCTTGCAAGGAAATGCCCCGGAGATTAATTTCACGGTCAACGGGACTCAATATATAAAGGGGTATTATCTAATAGATGGAATATATCCGGAATGGACTACTTTCATGAAGGCTTTTCCTTGCCCGGAAGATCCCAAGAGGAGGTTGTTTAAGGAAAGACAAGAGGCTGCAAGAAAAGATGTTGAACGAGCATTTGAGGTGCTCCAAGCTCGATGGGCAATTGTCAGAGGTCCAACACATTATTGGTATAGAAAAAAGTTAAAGCATATTATGTTAGCATGCATTATTTTGCACAACATGATTGTTGAAGATGAGGGGGAGCATATGACAAATTGGTACAACAACGATGAAGGTGATGAACCTGTACAACATATCCAAGGTTCAAATAGAGGATTTCATGATTATCTCCGGACAAATTCCGAACTACGTGATAGTCATGTGCATCACCAACTTCGTGCAGACTTAGTTGAACATATTTGGTCACAATACAACAACAATCCTTGAAAGTATTTATTTTAAGTTTATGCAAGTGTAATTTTTTTATATGTTGTACTCCTTCATTTCAAATTTATAATAATATTTTAATTTTAAATAAAATTATTAATATTATTATTTATTTTAAGTTTAAATAAATATATTTTAATTTTACGTAAATAATATATTTAAAAATAATATTATTAATTATTTTAAATAATAATTATTTAAATTATGTAAATATAATTGAAATTGAAATAAAAATAAAGATTAATGGATAGCGGGTCCCACAAATAATGAATGTTAATGTTAAAACGAATATGAAAGAATGAATGTGTTAATATAATGTGTATGTGGCACGTGGGTCCCATATTTTTTGATGTGATGATGGATTTTATAATATCCACCAATGTGGATGCCCTTAGTGGCTTGATGAGTTGATATATTTTAATTAGTGATGAAAGTTAGTGGCCATATTAATTATCCATATTCAATGTTTTTTTGGTTATAATTGAGTTAGCAGATGAGAAATAATAGGATAATGGTTGTAATGTGTAGTTAGTGATTAATGTTAAGTGTTAGTGGTTAACATTGAGGTGTTAATGGAGTTAGTGGATTATTGAGTATGAGTTATGTATTAGAGCATTTATAACAGGGGATATTTCTTCAAATATCCCTTATCTCAAATATTCTCCATTGAAAAAGGATATTACGGAGGAGATTTGAAATCACCGGACATAACTCCTTAGAATAAACTATTTATTTATCAATAAAAATGTGTGTGAAAATATATTTTATCCTCCTTGTGTTTGACTCGTCTATTATTTTTCTTATCATTCCAAGGGTTGTCCCACAGCTGGCAAATGTGATATCTGATATTGATAGTCCTAGGGAGCATTGCAGATGGACCTTCGGTTCATGGTGCTCTTCAAGCTGGTCATAGCTCTCAATTTTCCAATTCTTCAGTGTGAGATGCAATTCAGAAACATCAACGCAAACAGTAGAAATAGATCTTTGTGGTATCGCCTCCAAGTTCTTCAAACACTACAAGTAGATTTCTTGTTGCCAGTAACCAGGAACATTGCACATGGTAGCTGCAAATCAACAATATAACTCATCCTTTGGGGAAACATATAATAGTGACTACCATTTTCGAAATTATCACTATAACCTAGTTAAGTTTTATAATTCTATAAAAGCTAAAAGAAATTGTGAATGTATCCTTTGTTAGAAAAAGGTCTACCATTGGTTTTTCATTTATTAGACACTTCTACCAAAAGTAGGGACTTCGAGTAAAAACAGTTTTGGCAGAGGCACAAACACAAATCTATTGCATCCAAACAAACGAAAGAATTATGAATCTTGACGACTCTTTGCATTTATTGCTCAAGCAAACTCAAAGGGTTTAACAATATGATTTCCTTGTATTTTGATCTGTCAAACAATAATGAAGTTTAGTTTGATGGGGTAATATGAAAAGTTTCCTGCAAAGAGTGAAAATGTAACAGAAGAGAGGAATTTTAGTTTACCTATTTTTTTTCAATAATTTCATAATTGGAACCATAAATTGGGTGAATTATTTTTAAAAATATCTATTCCTAAAATTTATTATTAATTTAATAGATTCCTCCTAATAATATATTTAATTATTGTTATAATATTTTATCTTAGTTCTAATAGTATTTATTTATTTTAATTTTTAAACATTTGTTATATTTTAATATTTTTTAAAATTAGCTAAAATAAATATTTAAAAATTTATGGACTTAGGTTCATGCTGGCTTGATCCGGACACAAATCGAGTTGAAAGGACCACCATCTGATTTAAGCCAAGTTGTACCTAGATCAACACATCTTTTGGCAAACTTTACTGCACAATCTGATTTAATTTGCTTCCAAAGAGAATATTGGAGAAGCTGGAACCTAAAGTGAATATCAGGTCCAACCCATAATGAAGTGCAATATGACACTTCAAATTTTAAAAGGGTATAATTTTTTTATTGGGACTTAGAATTAAGCTATGTTAGTGGTCGCGTGTAGAATTTAAAAATCAATATTTATTACTGGTGAAACCATAACCGCTAAATTTTAGTCCCAAATTTCACCATTTAAACCTTTTTTTTAGAGTCTTTTTATTATTTTTAGACTATTTAGAATAATTTTGATATTCTTGATATTTATAAGAGAGAATTTGTCTTGATCTGCATCATGTTTTAAGTTAAGATTGTTTAATTATGAACTTTTCTTTTCAAGTAAAAGATATATTTCTTTTCTTTACAATATTAAAATTAAGATCTGTTAATTATAATTTATTTTCTTTATTTGAGTTTTAGTTTAATTTGTAATATATATAAGAGTCATATTTAGATATTAAAAAATTATCTTTTATTCATAATAAAATTTTTTATTGATCTTTTGTTATTTTCTTCTTAATCTTCCTTTCTTAATATTCCACGTGATAATCATTATTTACCCAGCGTCAGTTGCATGAGAGCAAAAGAGACACAGGCATATCATATCTTTGGTAGGCCACCATTTAAGTCCATCTTTGCAAGTCCAAAAGCACCAAACAGCAGTCCGAATAGATCATAAACACTCCAGGAACGACACAAAGCACCAATACCTACTAAGTATACACAGTTTTAATCAAACACACGCTCTCTTATCTACTATAGTTTCACTAGCTTACTTTAATCAAACACTCAATGAAGCTGAGTGATCTACCAAAACTATGGTATGCAACAATATATAGATAAAGAACTGTTCCATGTTAAAGCAATGAAAATTTGCCAAAGATCTAGTGGCCTTGTACAATTGTAATTGTTAAGTATCATGTGAAACGTCTTTGGCACATGACAATTGCTGAGAACAGTTTGAATTTGTAAAAAAGAGTCCAGCTAGCATTCAACGTTGAGACTACCACTGATGTTTCAACATTTATCATTCTTTCTCCTTTCAAAAATAATTTCACACCTCAGCAAATTCATCTGTACTTGGATAAGCTTGTTGTTACCCAATCTACCGGAGATATTTAAGGAATTATTTGAATTAAAACTACAACTTCAACTTTCAGGAATTATTTGAATTAAAACTACAACTTCAACTTATATGTGAGAGTGGACTGAGCAAATAATCTCAGACTGTCAAGCAGGGTGCTGCTTGGGATGACTCGGTTGTCTTGTATGGCTAATTGTTGAGTCCGAGTACAGAGTAGCCGAGCGGCTGATCGATTGAGTGCAAAGTGGCAAAACAGTCGAGTGCAGAGCGACAGATCGATTGACTGCAGAGCGGTTGAGCGGCAAAGTAGAACAGTAGAGTGGCCGAGTGCACAGCAGCCGAGCGACAGAGCGAATGAGTGCAGAGTGGCAGAACGACTGAGTGTAGAGCGGCAGAACAACCGATCGACAGAGAGGCAGAGCAGCAGAGTGCAAAATAGTAGATTGGTCAAGGCATGCTTTTTAGTAGTTTCCTTAAAATAGATTTATCCTCCTGCTGTTGTGCTTTGAGGTTATGATAGACGTCCATTTCCCAAGATACAACAGCAAAATCACGGACACAACCAAAGATAGATCCATTACTTTAACGACCTCCCTAGTGTCGATCCCACAGATATAGAGGGAGATAAATACAGGTACACAGGCATTAGCACATCGTGGGGTAAAATCTAGATCGTCAATTTCTGAGAATCAACTCCTAACCATTACGTCAGAAATGTCATGTGCCCACCGTCTACGTTACGCCCTGGGGGCAACCATTGACACAACCAAACACTGGTTGTTCGTGGTAAACTGAGAAAGTACCTGATTGCTATTACGCCGAATAATGGTCATTCAATATCCAAGAATTAATGATAGTGGTTGGCCATCAATGGTCGATCAGTACTATCTAGGAGGTTACGAAATCACCATTAACAATGGTTAATGCTTCCGTTACTTTCTTGAGTAGTGAAAAATTTGTTTCACTTGGGCAAATTTTATCCCGACCGATCTAGTATTCGGCGCATGTAGGTCATGCTCGTATACTATTTAACTTGCTTCAGTACAATCCAGACCCTGAATTTACACCCCTTGCGTACCCACGCATGAAAGACAACCCCTCTCAATGTTCACATCATATATATATGTGAACCAATATAAACTAATCAATATATCTTAAAACTCCCAATATGAGACTACAATTTCATTCACAAGAAAACCTTTTTCCTTTCCACTTCATTTCCATTCACATATATCCTAACCTTGTTTCTCAGCCAACAAGCTAGCATGTTCACCTTGGAAGCCCAGTGGTTGCCAAAATAAACTTGTTAATCAGTATTCTATTGTCATTTATCATCATGGCATACCTGAAAAAAGAGGTGGTCAGAGGTTTCAAGTTGCTCTATATGAGCATAGTAAACACACAGAGGATCTGGCATCTGGACTCCTCTATCAGGAACCTTGCCATGGTATTCAGCCAACTTCTAAATGCTAATGTCATAACCAAATAAATAGCTCACTTTTCATATAAGAGGTGGGAATCACTGGTCATCTGATAATTTCATCAGTTTTAGTGTACCAAATGTAGGGCAATGTGATATGACATATATAGATTCGCATGACTCAACTTGAAGCAAAACATTAATATGAACAACAACCATAAAAAAATATCCAACACCAAATAATTATATTCAATAAAAAAAACTATACAACTAAAATTACCATCAAAATAAATGCTAAATTGATAAACTAACTGATAGTGAAGGAAAATACAAAGAAAATGAAAATAATACAATAGCAAACTAACTCCATTAAGATGATGAACAACTTGTCTCAGAGCACTCTACTGTTTCAATTCAACACCTTGAGCATTCACATTCGCCTCTGGTCAATCTAGAGGTAAAACAAATAGAATGTGAGCATGAGAAATGTTAGATTATATAATTAGAATTATTTATTTATAGTCTTGAAGATAATTTAGTCTTTTATCTTTTCAATTTAGGGTTTAAGTTTTCTGATAATTAACTATATAAGACTTTATACTCTTTATTTTCTTACAACCTTTTTTTATTCACAAATAAAGATGATTACTTTTCTTTGGCGTCAATTTCTACATGGTATTAGAGCTTCATCTCTATGTTTTTTATGATCAGATTGAAGAATTGTTAATTCGATCCATAATTTTCGCGGATCGAACTTCGCGGTGAGTTCGTTGGGGGTGCGGGGGGTAGCGCGCCCCCGCTCGGGGTTCGGGGCGAACCCTTGGAAAATTGTTTTGGCACAACCATATTGTTTTGATTGAGTTTCTTTTATTTTTGCAATACTTGATTTTATTTGATTTTCGATTATTCATGAACACAATTTGTTCTATTATCATGAGTGGTGGCACAGAAGATTCGCTTCAATCGATCCATGTCCGATTGGATGGAAACAATTATTCGTATTGGGGATATGTTATGAAAAACTTTTTGCGAGGAAAATCTATGTGGGGATATGTTTCCGGTGTGCGAGTTCAACCTACGGACATGAATGCTGATGATTATGCAAAGTCATTGGATGTTTGGGAGACCAATAATGCGAAGATTATTACATGGATCAATAATTCTGTTTCACACTCCATTGGTGCTCAGTTAGCCAAGTACGAGGCAACCAAAGAGGTTTGGGATCATTTGGCAAGATTATACACGCAGTTTAACTTTGCCAAACAATATCAATTAGAAGCAGATATACGTGCACTTCGGCAGCAAGATATGGGGATTCAAGATTTTTATTTTACCATGTCGGAACTATGGGACCAGTTAGCACCTACAGAATCCTCAGAATTACGAGCATTCCCAGCTTATGTCACTCGTAGAGAAGAGCAACGTCTGGTCCAATTCTTGATGACTCTTCGTGATGACTTTGAAGGATTGCGTGGAACAATTTTGCTTCGTAGTCCTCTCTCTTCCGTTGATTCAATAGTATATGAATTGCTAGCTGAGGAGATTCATCTTAAGTCTCAGGTTGATAAGAGGACTGTTGCACCATCGACACCATCTATTTTTGTAGCAC
Source organism: Zingiber officinale (assembly GCF_018446385.1). Classification (NCBI taxonomy): domain Eukaryota; kingdom Viridiplantae; phylum Streptophyta; class Magnoliopsida; order Zingiberales; family Zingiberaceae; genus Zingiber; species Zingiber officinale. The sequence goes on from NC_056004.1 coordinate 19,446,912, forward strand.
CACAGTGATGTATGCTGCATAATCAAAGTAGTTTGACTTCAAAGGTTTCTAGTGATGAGTGTGTTTATTGCAAAGAAAAAAGACATTGGAAGTCCCAATGTTCATTATTGTTAAACAAAGGTAAACTAACGCAACAGCAAAAACGACCACCACAACAGCAATATCAGCAGCAATGACCTCAACAACCATCATTGCTACATCAGAATGCTTCATGGAACTTTGGTAATCAACCACAACAGTTGCCAAATGGACTATCTTCGTCTAGTAATGCAATGGTTGCCCCCTCTTTAGATCCTTATATGCTTGAGCAGTTCCAACAATTCTTTACTTCACAACCCTCTGCCATGTTTGCTTCTTCTCATATGGGTTTGTCATCCTCCAGTACATCAGGTATATCTTCCTCTTTATGTATCTTAGATTCTGGAGTCTCTCATCATATGTCACCTAACTTATCATCTTTTATCCCCTTATCTTCTAATTCATCTTTATCAATTATGACGGATGATGGTACTCCGATGCCATTATTAGGTGTTGGTTCTGTTGTTATAACTTGCTTGCCTCTTCCTGATGTCTATTATATTCCTAGTCTTACACTAATCTTATTTCTGTTAGTCAATTGTCTGAGTTTGGATATTTAATCTCTTTTTCTTCATCTAATTGTTATGTGTAGAACACACGATCTTATAAGGTGATTGAGAAAGGTCGTAGGCAAGGGGGACTCTATGTCTTGGATAAGCTTTAAGTACTAGATGTTGTAGCTTCTAGTGTCGATTTGTCATCTTTTCAATTGAGTCATTCTTCTTCTGATTTTTATTTATGGCATACTCGCCTAGGTCATGTTTCAGCCTCTCTTTTACAATTTTTAGCTTCGTCTGGAGTATTAGGAACTTTAAAAATTCATGATATTTCAGATTGTAGTGGTTGTAAACTGACAAAATTTTCTACATTACCTTTTAATAAAAGTCTATCTTTTTCTTCTAATCCTTTTGATCTTGTTTATTCTGATGTGTGGGGGTCTTCTCCTGTTATTACAAAATGAGGATCAAGATATTATGTTTCTTTTATTGATGATTGCATTATCTAAACTTGGGTTTATCTTATGAAACACAGATCTGATTATCTTACCATTTTTAATAACTTTAAAACTCTTGTCAAAACTCAACATTCAGCAGTTATCAAGTATTTTCATTGTGATTTGGAGGTCAAATACACTTCCAATAATTTTTCTCATTTACTTGCATCAGAAGGTACTATACATCAAACCTCGTGTCTAGAAACACCTGAACAGAATGAGGTTGCAGAGAGAAAACATACATCTTGTTGAGACAACCCGTTCATTCTTATTGTCTGCAGATGTTCCTAGTATTTTTTGGGGAGAAGCAATTCTTACTGCTACTCATATAATTAATAGGATTCCAACTTCTCACAATTCAAGTTTGTCTCCTTTTCAAAAACTATATGGTCATGCTTCTGATTATTCCTCTTTACGTGTTTTAATTTGGTTGTACTTATTTTGTTCTCCGACCACACGTTGAGCGTGATAAGTTATCCTCTAAGTCTGCTTTATGTGTCTTCCTTGGTTATGACATTGGTCAAAAGGTTTGTCTCCTTTTCAAAAACTATATGGCCATGCTCCTGATTATTCCTCTTTACGTGTTTTTGGTTGTACCTATTTTGTTCTCCGACCACACGTTGAGCGTGATAAGCTATCCTCTAAGTATGCTTTATGTGTCTTCCTTGGTTATGGTGTTGGTCAAAAGGGATATCATTGTTTTGATCCAGTTAGTAAAAAATTGTATATCTCTTGTCATGTTGTGTTTCTTGAGCATATTCGTTTCTTCTCATACCTCTTCTATCATATGACTTGACTCATTCAAATCTTATTCGCATTGATCCCTTCAGTACCGACACCAACGAAGCCTCCCCCCATAGTTACTCTTCCATATGATGACTTCACTGAATCTGGTATTCTCGAGACATCTCCTCCACTTCCACCTCCCCCTCTTACGACTGTTCCTTCACCTCCAGAGATTACGGACAATCCTATTCGTCGGTCTACATATCCTCGTAAGTCTACTAAACTATCTGATTTTACTTATTCTTGTTATTCTACTTCCTTTGCCTCTTTTGTTGTCTCTATTCATCATCTTTTTTAGCCTTTGTCCTATAGAGAAGCTGTTGGTAATCTTATTTGACAGAATGCTATGGACGAGGAATTAACTACTCTACATCATACTCATACTTGAGATTTGGTACCTCTGCCACCAGGGAAACGTGTCATTGGTTCTCGTTGGGTTTATAAGATCAAAACTAAATATGATGATTTTGTCGAATGGTACAAAGCTCATCTTATTGGTAAAGGTTACTCTTAGGAGTATGACATGAATTATGAGGAAACTTTTGCCCCTGTTGTTAAAATGACCACTGTTCGTATGTTAATTGTTGTTGTCTCTGTTCATTGATGGAAGATATCTCAAATGGACAAGACCTAATTTAACTCAGTTGACCATATCAAAACTATCTCGGGATACCTACAGATCTATCTTCCTAAAGCTTACGGGTTGATGAGCACCCAACCTAGGGTGTTGTTGGTTAACACTATGATTGAGTGTGATAGAAAGTAAAGGTGTAATCTTCGAATGACTAAGACTAGTTTATATACTAACTTCTCGAGTGTTGTGTAGCGACACTCAATATTTTTTAATAAATGACTCGAAAAATACACTAGTTATTGTTCCTTTCCCTCCTATCCTATTGAAACTGACCCCAAAGCACTCTCGGTAGCCAACTGGTACACCCACAAGGATTCATCGACTATTGGCTTAGCGAGTGCAGGCAGGGTGGGCAGATAATCTTTCAACTCTTCGAGTGCCTTATCACACTCGACATCCTATTCAAATTTAGTGGCTCGGCAAGGTATCTCGAAGAAAGGTAGACTCCGATCGGATGACCTTGAGATGAACCATAACAGCATCGTGATCTGCCCGGTTGTTACGATTCCGCAAGTGCACGAATTCGTCATCAGTAATATAAAAGATTGTCGAACCCACAAGGACTAGTTATAAGCACTAGTGATGGCACACTTAGCATTAGCTACACTATCGATGGTTGTAAATCATCTAAGAAAAGATATTAGAAAGTGGGGAATGAGAACTAGCAACAATAAGAAATCAACCTGGTTAATGAAGAGTTCTAGGAGTTCGATTTCATTGTGGTGGTATTGATGTGTCTCATACTATCATATACTCATTGTCCATCAGTATGCATTTGCCGGAAGCTAAAGCAACTATCCTTGAGCACCAAACAAAGACGATCCCTATGAAATCCTGTTACGGTTAACCCCTATCACTAGGGTACCTCGGTAGATCACAAGGACACGACTCTTATTGATGTTATCAAGGATATAATTAAGAAGCTTAGTTTGGTTTCTTACTTCCTTGTGGAGGAATCGCCTCTCTTTTCAAGGGAATATCCTAGATGTCTATGAACGGATTACCCCTGTCACTAGGGCCCCTCGGGTGTACAATCAAAGGCATTCCCTCTACGAGGTTGGCAATTCCTACACAATCAATCAACACGATAAAGAGATCGAGTAGTCGAAACAAAGCAAGTGAAATCATCCAATGAATATAAGCGTAACATGAGTCTTACATCAAATCCAATCCACAATTACTCCCTCATCCTAGAACAAGGACTCTACTCCATAGACGCCGGAGAAAAACCCGAAGACATAGTGAATCTAAACATACAATCCTCAAAAACAAAGAGAGAGAAGAAGTATGCTTATCCAACGACGATGAGTGATCTTCGGATCCAATTCTTTGCTTTTGGAGTTGATGTGATGATGAAAGGTTATTGGATCGATGTCCTGGATGGCGTGGAACAGCACTAGAGTGATTCTCCTCTTGACGGCTCGCCTCCCGGCTCTCCCCCCTCCGGAAAAAGGGTTTAAACCCCTTTTATAGGCTAAGGTATGGCGCGGTGGCACGGTCGTGCAAGGATGGCACGACCGTGCCATTTCTTGCCTCTGGATGTGTTGCACGACCATGCCAATTAGCACGGCTGTGTGATGCTGGGACTCGGCTTTTGGGGACACGGTCGTGCAGGGTTGCACGACCGTATGCTGCTTGGTCTCGGTCATGGGGGGCACGGTCGTGCAGGGTCACACGGTCGTGTTCTAATCCGCCTCTGCGTTGGCCGCACGACCGTTCAAGGGTTGCACGGCCGCACGACCGTGCAAGTGTTGTATGGTCGTGCACTTCTCCTCTTTTGTGTGGCCACACGGTCGTGCAGGGTTTGCACGACCGTGTTCTCTAGCTCGCTCCGATGCGTCGACAAACGCTATTTTCGTTTCGAAAGTTGTCCCTGTCAACACAAAATCAAACAACGAGCAGATATCCATACAAAAGAGTATATATGATGAGTACATGATAAAAGAGGTGATCATACAAAGAATATGTACGTATAAAGCAAGTGAATGTGTGTAAAAACATACATAAACCATCATAATATTTACGCATATCACCGGTCAGCCATTGGGATTTCTTTATGTTGAGCGATGGAGCCATGTCTCAGAGAGCTTGCACCTTGCTCGTGTTGGCTTCAATCCCTCATTCGATCACTATATGGACGAGGAACTGCCGACTCTTGGCTCCGAACAGGCATTTGAGATGGTTGAGTTTGAGTCCATATTTTCTTAGCATTTGTCATGTCTCGTCGATATTATCATAGAGGTTTGCCGATCGGAGGGACTTAATCAAGATGTCATCTACGTAAACCTCCATAAGCCATTGGTAAATAACACCTATATTTTTTAGTCTGAACGACATAACATTATAGCAATAGGTTCCTTCGGTCGTGATGAAACTAACCTTCTCCTAGTCCTCTCTAGCCAATGAGTCTTGGCGGTAGCCTTGATATGCATCCATCGTGTATATCAATTTACAGTCGGGCATCGAGTCCACAAGTTGATCAGTGTGTGGCAAGGGATAATAGTCCTTTAGGCATGCCTTATTCAAGTCCTAAAGTCGATGTAGACTCATCATTTGTTCCCGATTTAGACACTAACACCACGTTAGCTAACCAACTCAGGAATTAAACTTTTCGAATATGCCTTGCCTTAAACAACTTTTCCACCTCCGTCCAGATGATCTTATTTTTGATTGACTCCGAAGTCTTTTTTTCTGCTTGACCAATTGTGTATCTGGGAAGACATGCAACATGTGTTCCATGACCTAGGGTGAAATGCCCATAATTTCTTTAGGTGTCCTGGCGAACGCATCATTGTTGCACGTGAGGCACTCCACTAGGTCGACCTTGAGTTTGGGAGTCAAATTTGTCGTTATCTAAGTGGTGGTTTCTGATCGGTCGGGATGGATCTATACCTTCTCTTTTTCTTCGTAGACTAGAGTCGAGGTGCTTCGTGTATGTTATTCACCCATATCCCTTAGATCTTCAGTGCTTCTCGGGTTTCAGTCTTGACGATATCCACATAACACTTACGTGCTACCAGCTGATTTCCTTTTACTTCCCCACCATGATCATCCATGTGGAACTTGATTTTCTAGTAAAAGGTCGAGACGACCACTTGAAACTCATTCAAGGCTGATCGGCCTAAGATCACGTTGTAAGCCGAGGGCACGCCCACCATGATGAAGGTTGATCGGTGAGTCCTCATCAAAGGCTCCTCCCCCAAGGTTATGGCTAGCTTAATCTGTCCGAGTAGTTAAACTTCGTTGCCAGTGAATCTGTACAAGGGTATTTTCATTGGCTGAAGCTTACTCTTCTCTATTTGCAATTGCTCGAATGACCGCTTTAAAATAATGTCGACCAAGTTACTTGTGTCAACAAAAGTATGATGTATGTTTTAATTATCTATAATTGCCTTAATGATTAGAGCGTCATCATGGGATACTTCCACCCCTCTAAGTCCTTAAGCCCAACATGGATTTTTGATCGGCAAGCATGCGACTTTTGGGCCCAGTTGGTCATCATCGGTCGGCTCACCCGCGATCATACCAATATCTTCCCGAGTGGCGTTGCTGTGATTTTCTTCTTGCCGAGTCAAGGGGAACTCATTTTCAACTCGAGCAGGGGTTGGGGCCCTATTCTCTCACTGTTGGGATGCTTGCTAGCAACGTTCGGCGTCTTGAAGGTCCCTTCTGGGTGGTATGTTCGGCTGTTGGTAATGTCGGTTGTTCAGGGATAGTGGTAGTTGCCTAAACCCCTAGTTAACCACTCGACATATTCCTTGATTATACACTTATAACACTCTTGAGTGCTATGGGTTCCCATTCGATGATAAGTGCAAGAAGGAAGGACCCACTGATGGGACTTAGCGAGCAGTGTCCAATTGGCTTCTACATGTTGCACGGTATGAGGACTCTATTCGAGCGGGTGCTGCTAGGTCACGCTCAAGGTCCTTTATGGGGAAGAGGTGGAAGAGGGGCTCGTCGTTATGAGGTAGGGACTGGTGCAGGTGTTGTCACCTCCTTCCGAGCGGACTGAGCTTCCTCTACATTGCTGTACTTGGTGGCTCTTCCGAGTAGATGGTCGAAGTCTCTAGGCGGGTTCTTGATTAGGGACCGGAAGAAGTCCCCATATGTGAGCTCTTAGGAGAAGTCACTCACCAAAATCTCTGGGGTTGCCGAAGGAACGTCCATGTCCACTTGGTTAAAATACTTTATGTACACCCTCAGTGCTTTCTTGGGCCCCTACTTGAGGGAAAATAAACTCAGTATGGTCTTGTGGTATTGACGATTGTTGGTGAAATGGTGAAGGAATGTTTTACGAAAATATTTAAAGCAGCAAATGGAGTCGGTAAGAAGCCAGTTGAACTATCTTTGTGCCGAGCCAGAGAGAGTGGCAAGGAATACTCTACACTTAACATCTTCTGTGTATTGATAAAGGATAGCTGCATTTTCAAATTTGAGTAGATCCTTTGGGTCGGTCGCTCCTCTATACTCTCTGATCACTAAGGGTTGAAAATGGATCGAGAGTTTATCTTCCAAAACTTCTTGGGAGAATGACATACTTATCTGCTCGGGGGAGCTACTAGCCATCAAGACTTTCCCGTTTCGAAGATCCTGGATGGGCATGTCTCTAGAAGATGATTCTTGGGGCCTTTTCGCTCAACCCATATCATCGAATGGAGTGTGAAACAATGCCTAGTGATACGCGGCCGGGGAGGGTGGCAGACTAATTAGCTATATAGGTGCTTGCATGAAGCCGGTCAAAGGAGGAAGAATTGGTTGGATCCCAGTTGGCCCTTCCACTCAGGTCCCTCACTAGGTGTGAGGGTCCGTCATCGATATAGTCCGGTCATTCGACAAAGGACACCTGACTGCTGCTTGCTGTTAATGTACTAACTTCTACGCTTGGACGATTATTAGCAGCTTCAAGTCTTCTTGCGACAAAGTAATTATAGTGAATCGTCGATTCTCTTCCATCTTCATGTCTCAGATTTAGACGAAGTTCCCCATAGACGATATCAAATTTGATCTTGTCTAAAATTAGGTAAGCTGGTGCATTGGGTAGGTGACTCTGATGTTGACTATGAGAAAACTATGAGCTAGAAGCAGAAGGTGCACCGAGCGATCATGCGTGTCAAAATAGAGAGTAGAGGAAAGAAAATGTTAGCAATCGGGCTAGGGAAGAGACCCCGACGCAAGCACTCCGACGCTCAATTCAAACATATAGTTGAGAGGAAAAAAGGAATGTAATGAATAGTAGAAATAAACTGTAGAATTTGAGTGCCTTCGATTGCGTAGCGTACCTGCACCTTTAGGAGAAGACCCCTTATATAGTGTAAATGTTCCTCTGTGCATGAATGTCGATGTAAATTTGATGTTATTTGAAATTGGAAAAAATGGTGTGTTGAACAGGTGGCTCTGATGTTGACTATGAGAAGACTATGAGCTGGAAGCAGAAGGCGCGCCGAGTGATCCTCCGTGTCAAAAATGAGAGTTGAGGAAAGAAAACATCAGCAACCGGGCCAGGGAGGGGTCCCCGATGCAGACACTCTGACGCTCAACTCAAACAGATGGTCAAGAGGAAAAAAGGAATGTAATGAATAGTAGAAATAAATAGTAAAATCCTAGTGTCGCAGTGTACCTGTACCTTTAGGAGGAGACCCCTTATATAGTGTAAATATTTCTCTATGCATGAATATCGATGCATTTCAAAAATTGGACCAACTCTTATGACATTTTGACACCTTTTCGAAAATTGACCAACCATCTCTGTGATTTGGAGAGTAGAATCTTCACTCATAAAGAATGCATAGGGAATATTCCTTTGTTTCTCTAACAACCATTACATAAAACACCAAAAGGGAATATTAGGTTGTTGGGTTGATGAGCCCTTAATATGCTTTGCTGGTAAGTCAACTGAGTCCCCTTTGTAGCCCAATCGGATCTCATTTGTAGATGTGATTGGGTTGGATTAAGGAATGATGACTCGACCTCCTCTTGGCCTATTACTTAACCAAAGAGTTTGGTCCGATCGGGTCATGTGCCTATCATGCCCGATTGGACCTCCAATCTGATCGGCCAGACCACTTAGTAGAAACACTTAACCCAGCTCTAAATGATACTAAGGCAACTCGAGGTTTCATCGATTCTCTGGGACTCAAGATCGGATCGGACCAGTAGTCCAACTAGCCAGATCACTCGGTTGAGACATGTAACCATGTTAGCCCCGAGTGTTGACCCTTCTTTGAACCTTGACCGCCACCTCAGCTGACTTCCTTGACTTTGACCTCGACTTTATGGGCCCCCTGTTATTCACCGTATCAGGAGGTTTTTTGATTAGGAAGAGAATAATAGATTTTTATACTTTTGAGATGGCATTGATGTGGCACATCGAAAACTAAAAAAAACCTCATTTAGAACTCTAACCTTGGAAGATGCCCTAATATACTCTTGGTTGCAAGACATTGAGTTGCCCTAGCTACTAAACAACATTCATTGCATTGGTTCATTTAAGTATGTAATATAAGAAAACAACACTTCCTATATTGTTAGTGGCATGCTATAATATATTTCTACAAATAATTAGTTTAACAGCACAGTGTAGCATTTAACATGAAAATCTAAGCATTGCATGTGGTATGAAAATTTTAGCATAAAGCATGTGAATGGAAATCTAAACATAAACATATGGCATGAGAATCTAAAAACAGCATGTGACATGGCGTCAAAGAACTAAGAAACAACACAATCAGCATTCTAAGGGATCTTGCTCCAATTACATAGGGTGATACTAAAATCTGTTTGTCCATAACTATAGTTTGATTATGAATTATGTCCCCATCCTTTTAGTTATTTTAAAGACACCACAATTGTTTCCTCATTTTAAAGCATACACTCTTTAGCATACGTAGAACGAAACGCTTAGCATGGGTTTCCAAACCTGCCCAACAATTTGAAGCACCTTTTAATCTCATTCTAGGACCTTAAGGCCAAGTTTACCACATCACACTACTTCCATTGCTAAAATAGTGATGGAAATTTATTTTCGTAACTAATTGACTTTCTAATTATGAATTTCATTCCCGATGTTTTCTTCCCAACTTATAAATCTTCCTCTTCGATCGACCTCCTCTCCGTTCTCATGCACCAACACACATCTCCTCTCCTCTCCTATTCTCTCTGATCCATGGCACACATCCCATTGGCACGCTCCTCTCCCCTTCTCTCTCCTCTCATCCTGATGGCTGGTTTGATCGTGCCTTGATTTTGACCTCGTGCCGAGGTCGCGAGGCTAGGTGCAGCCTCGGCCAAGGCGAGCAAGACCACTGTGAGTTCGACCGACCGCAAGCTTGGCCAACCATGAACTCGACTGATTGTGAGCTTTGTCATGAGCTCGACTGACTACGAACTTGGCCATCCGTGAGCTTAGCTGCAACCTTAGCCCTGACCATGAGTTGGGCCATCCGTGAGCTCATCCATGGCCTCAGCCTTGGCCATAAGTTCACTAGTCGTGACCTAGGTCGTGGCCTCAGCCCTAGCAGCGAGCTCAGACATGAGCTCTAAGTGAGATCACCAATCCGACTATAACCTCAGTTATGACCTGATGATTGTGCAACCTTGGCTGGGCCTGGCCGAGGGGTCAACAGGCTGTGCAACCCTAGTATTTGATTGTTGTTTGTTCACCTTTTTATTTGATTGTTCACTTCATAATATTGTTTGTGCAAGCTTCTCTATTTGGCGTTGTTTGTGTAGCTAGGTTTCTTTGTTTGGTGTTTTCATTAGAGACAATCGTCATTGTGCACCGGCTTTAGATACATCATGAATGGTTATTTATTGATACTATTAGGTTTAAACTATATGCATGCTTAGTTTTACACATTTAATAATATTATAAATTGATTTATTATTAGGTTATAATATATATGAATAAAGCTTAGATGTATAATAGGTTAAAAAATGGATTTATCACTGATAATATTTTAATGGAGTTGAAGAATTTATGAACTTCACTAAACATCATCCAAACTGTATGGATAGTAACAAGATACATTGTCCGTGTAATTATTACAAATATAAAAATACAACTTTTCGTGATAAGTATATTGTAAAAGTACTATAGGATCGGTAGCGTCAATAGGGGGTTAAATATTGACTCGTCACTTTTAGCTTCAATTTTGTTCGTTCTTTCTATCAAAGTGTTAGTTATAGCAGAATATAATAAAAACTTAAAGAAAAGAATACTCGCGAGATTTACTTGGTTCCCAACCCCTTAGGGTTAGTACATCCAAGGCCTAATCACGGGAAGCGCCGTCAACTAGTGGTCTCCTTTCTAGAACTTTCCATAGGCGAAGAAATCTGACTTATAGTTTACAATACATGCACAAATAATAATAAATTAAGTACAACTTGTAATAAACAAACCAAATAAAAGATGACGGTTGATCCGAAAGTCCTAAGGGCAGCACACCCTTAGAGCTTCCTCAGTCGCAGAGCTTCGCAGAGTACATTTCTGAGTGCAAAGATGGAGAGTAGAATTGAAGAAGTTATCTTAGCTTGAATGCAGAGCTTTCATCTCCTTTTATAGAGTTTGATCATATCCTTATCTACTCTTATCTGGATGAAGTTATATCTGGATGAACTCATATCTGGATCAAGTCTTAGCTCTATCCACATCATCTGGCTTATCCTTATCCTCATCCAAATCATAAAGATGAACCAAATCTTTTGCCACATTATCTTTCCATGTCAACATTTCACAACTCAGTAATTTAGACCGAACCCAGTCGGTCTACCAAATCATTGGTTCGGTCTACTGAATCAATTTATGTCCTATTTGACCCGAGTCAAATCCGGTTCACCCATTTACGTTTGTTTACTCTTTGTTTTGCTTTCAGCTCTAGGTTCTTGCAAAACAATCATAAACACAAACAAGCCACTTAGCCTGTATCTATAAGTCTACCCAACTTACTAGGCCTCTCTTTTGCTTGGAGGTCGCTCCTCCAAGTCTACCACCTAAGCATTAATCCCTTAGAATTAAGTCACACTCCTATAAGTGTACTTGACCTACTAGCTTTACCTTTTGCTTGGAGGTCCCTCCTCCAAGTCTACCACCTAAGGGTTAATCTCTTAGGATCAAGACATATTCTTGTAAGTCTACCTGGTCTACTAGGCTTTATGCTTGGTGTTCACTCCTCCAAGACTTCCCATTACCTAGGGTTATCTCCCCCTAGGATTTTTCACTGTCTACCTTCACTCACTAGAACTTTCACCATCTAGCTCCACTCATTAAGAGTCTAGCTTTACTCACTAGGACTTTTACTACCTGACTTCACTCACTAGGACTTTCACCAACTAGCTTCACTCACTAAGACCTAGCTTCACTCACTAGGACTTTCATTGCCTGGCTTCACTCACCGTGACTTCCTTTTGCCTAATCTCTAGTTAGGAATAGTCACTCAGTAGACCTATCACTTGTCTAACCTCTAGTTAGGATTTACCCTTACCTAACTAAATTAGGACTTTTCCTTGCTAGTCATCTAGTGCTGACTAGACTTCTCTCTTCCAAACATCAAATTTTGTTTGGATCAACTCTGAGTAAAACTGACCAAACTTAGATACATTGTCAAATATCAAAATCCTGAAAGCTGAATATATCATGATTTATGAATGTTGAATCTATCATGGATAATTTGTAATGTATTATGGTTTGTGAATGATGATGGTATGTGAACGTTGAATGTATTGAATGAGTTTTTGAATGTTTGATTGAAATTTGGACGTGAACATGATTTTAAATCTTGCAATCAAGGGGGTTCTTTTAAAATTTTGGCTTAATTTAGAGATGGAATTTTTGTTTCTGCTGATATTTTAGTAACAGAATTAAACTATTTATTTTCGTTGCTAATCGGTTGCTATATTAATTTAGTAATCGATTAGTGACGAAAATTTCCGTAGCTCATCTCTGTATCTCTTGTGGAGTCGATACCCTGCTGCCTAGATTTGGACAGTAGGGATTGCTTCAAAACTTACTCATAAACCTCTGAAATCACAAGATTTTGCCTCTGAACAATGTAAATTATGTTAACCATTGCTTAGCCCTCTCAAGAGGTCACACTATAAGTATTTAGACTTTCACATCCAAACAGAACAACTAGTTTAATCAAATTTAACCATTTCCCACCTACAACGGCTGAAAACTCTTGATTGAAAGAAAATCCTAACACGGGAGACTTAAGGTCCGCCAAGATGAATTCCAAATAGAAAACAGTGACGAACACATACACCCAAGGGAATCCCAGAAGTTAATAAACTGTCGAGCTTGCGGTTCACAAGAACAGACCTACCTCTACTGAGCAATCGGAAAGGAAAAGATTTACCTACTAAATACATAAATTTAAGAGATAAAATATTCAAATAAATCATATTTTATATAATACAATATTACATGTTCTCAAAATTCGATAGTCTACTTATTTTTCATTATATTTTCTGACATACTTTTTAATTATTATCTTTTACTCACTATGCTAATAAAAGTGTCATTCTCAAAATATAGAAACATGCTAAATCTCACTAATGATATATATACAAACTAGTGTAATTAAATAAATACTAACCTTGGGTAATATTATGGTCTAAGGTCAGATTTTTTACTTTTCCTTCAAATCTTTAGCAACACAACACAAACGCAAGGACCTCTCTCTATTCCAACAGGCAGCTCAGAGGCGACACAGGCTGAGGTCGCAACCAGTGGCCATCTCAGGAACCACAGGCCACAGTTAACGCACGAGCACTGCTATTTATACAACAAGCTTCAGACAGGAAGGAAGCCACAGACAGGCCATCTCCTTCTGTCCACCACAAATATCGCTGATGCTCATTCAGATTCAAACAAACCCAATCCACTCATGAGGACTGCTTGATCCGCCAAGAATCGATACATCGTTAGTTGATCTACGCCACAATAGAAGAAGTTATAACTTGCTTGCCCATTTGTCCAACTAATTAAAAACTCTCAGCTGCATACGTAAACATAAACACCAAGGTGGCTGTTTCACTCGGCTCTACGTGCAATGCAGTACACAGGAACAACCACAAACTTTCGTGCTTGCTTATCTATTAGCTAAGTTAAATAATATTGTAGAAAACATAAACTAACATATAAATATCAGATCATAAATATATTACTGGGGCACTTCTCTGAACGTGTCCTCGAAAAAATAGGCCCACTAGGAAATGCTGTAAAAATACAGTGTCCTCTTGCCAGGGCCACCTTCACGCTGAGTGATGGTGTGATCACGGATCAGTGTAAAATGGCTCAAAACAGCTTGCATACTTCCTGCTTCTCTTTTCCACACAATGAGCATTAAATACGTACTCCACTGACCTTCTATTTCCATGTCAAAATGAATATTCAATATTCCAGTTAATTCCATATAAGAGTGGTCTCAGTGACATCAATAATACCACTTAATCAGCTTGGTGGATATCTTTTTTGAAGTTTCAAAACCTAAAAATGTACCATATCTAACTAGACCTCAGCTTTATGCAAAAGCAAACACTGAAGAATTCCAGAAGAAGAGGTCACATAGGAAGGTCCTTGACCTCACAATAGGCTTCCAGCAAAATTGTTCAATGATGATACTGAGAAAATTCCATATTTATTCATCAAGATATATATCCTCATTCATTGATTTGGCTAGAAGCAAACGCCACTGCATAGTTAATAATAATGTGAATGAAACTAAGCATCAAAGTAGGAACAAAGTACATGAAAATGAAATCGTGAAAGAAAATTAATGATCAGAGGGTGCTGTTTAATATTTGCCTGATCTGTGCCCACTCAACTTTCACATAAATTAGTTAGCCATAAATTAAATCACTAATTAAGTTGATTATTTTCCTGTTCGAAATCTCTTAGTTTTATATGTTTTCTAACGTTTCATGGCGACTTTATTAGGTGTGCTTTCTTCACAGAAATATGAAGGAAGCACCACTAAGAATTTTGGAAAAAAAAAATAATGGTAATCAATTATATCTACGAAGAATATATCCCACAAAACCTATACAAATTACAGCCATAAAGATGCACACCATTTCAGCTAGCCAGGCACAATAATTTGTGCTGGAACTTTATACTCATCCAAACAAATCCATAGATCTCCACATCTCTAGATTACATGCAAGAACATGAAATAGATGCACCTACCTACCGAGATATATCGAGAGAAATTAACCCCTTACCGTAAATCAAAGGATGGGGGATCATGAGCTAAGAGCAGTGGCGCCCGGCACGAGTCACTTGTTTGCCGATGCAGCATCATCAAGATTCTCATCTCACATGATCAAAACAGCCGCTTGCAGTCCATGTGAATCTTGATGATGCCACACCCGCAAACATCGACTAGTTTGCAATCGGTCGGTCGGTCGGTCGGTCACCCAACTCCACTCCATGATACTCATGGTAGAGTTCATGCCTCCAATCGAGTCGAAGATGGACACATATAGAAAGAAAAGAAGTTAAAAAAAGGGAAGGGAGGAGGGTACTGCAAAGGAGGGTGGCATGATCCAGATCCGGTTCCTCCTTGAGCAATTGCTAGTGGCTAGCTGACTCAGGAGAGGTCCCGACTGTCTCAGCTTAGAGAAGGGTGAAAGCATGCAGCTGGAAGAAGGAGAGTGATCGAAACAAGGATGGCGAAATGGTGAGGCAGTTTTCTGAGAGGGAGCTAGCCCTAATGCGTCCTTATATAGGTGAAATTGGTACTGCTTCAGGTCTCTTATCCTAAACCTAGAACAGCATTGCGTTAGTGCTCAAGTGCTAAGTTTTTTTTTTTTTTTTTAATATTTATTAATTCGTGGAATTTTAACGATTTCAGTCGTCTCCAATTCTTTAATTCCATATATATTCAATTCAATGGAGTAGTCTTTGGACTTTGACATTTCTTGTCATGTTCTAACACAGAATGTTGACTTGTCCTATGATTTAAGATTCACGAATGCTGAAGATGTGTTATATTTTAATTTGTGATAATTGAGAGTCTGTTTAATATCTAATTAATAAAATAATTTCATGTTTCTATGATGGATTGCATTTCATAGACTTAGATCCAACACTCATAATTAAGTCGTGGTTCCTTATATTAAATGAAATTTTCATGTACATATTAAATAATTACCGCAGTGCAATATTGGCATGTGATGTCCATGTGATCACATGATTTATAAAGGAAAAATAAATAAAAAATAAATTCTTTAAGTCATCTTTTTCACACTGTTGCAGATGTTTTTACCACTGAAATTTTAATTGCGAATGAGTTTTTTTTTTAAAAAAAAAAATCTAGGTATCCAATTCTAATCAATTAATGTTACAGTCCAACTAATTCTAAAAATAATCAACTATTAACATAAATCAGAAAGTACAGATTGATCCTGACAGATAACCTAATGTTATATATATGTTTTTAAACTCTTCAGGTGTAATGTGCTCTAGGTGAGATTTAAACTTTCGTTGCCTAGAGAACCCGTCCTACCTCTTACCATCTCACCATAAGCCTTATTTGATCTTTCTATTTCCCATACCCTAAACCTTAATAATGATTATTTGATTAGATGATAAAACTACTATTACATGGTAGGAGCTCCCATAGAGATTTGTTGTGGCTGCTATAATCATGTATCACATCAAAAGAAAAAAACTCTCATTCATCTCTTCACTATCAAAAAAAAAAAAAATTGTTTCAATAATTTTTTTTGTCAGATCTCACTCATTTGTTTTGTTTTTTAAAAAAAAATCATTATCAAATTATAAATATCATTTTAATATTTTTTTTTAAAAAAAATTGAAAAGTAAAAAACAGAAGCTGCTCCCAACTTGGGGAGCCAGGTGTTCATTAATTGTGATCGAGAATATATCTTTTAGGGTTGAAATGTGGATCACGAGAGATAAGTGAGTTACATTAATTCTTTCAAAAGATAAGAAATTTTGTTGCTTGCCCTCCAAATTAAGGACTCCATTTTGATAAGCCGAATGAAGTGGACTTAATTGATCCAACTGATTGAATTAGTTATTGTCATATTCGAAGCTGTAGACTTGACCCGATCGCTCCATCGAGAGAATGATTGATACAGAGACTCGATAAACTGGTCAAATTGGACGAACAATTCAACTTATCGGGAACGATTCTTGCTCATTTTGAAAAAATAATAATGTTAAGATTTTTTTTTTTTTTTGGTGCTGACGAAATTAAAGAGAACAAGAGCGGTACAATTTTATGTGTCATCTCCATCTACTGATCTGAATCTGTCTCCATGATTAATTCCACTATCAAATGCTTTCAATGTGCTCCTGTCCTTTAGGGACCAAGCTTGTCAACTTGCTTCTGTATCAAAGAGATTATTTTTTTTAAAAAAAAAAACAAGATAAAAAAAAGTAAAATTTTCTAAAAAAATAATTCAACAATTAATGATTCATTCGGCATCATATTCTCCCTCATTCTTATTGGTTAATTTAAAAGGCTACGAATCATTTAAATCATCATTGTCGAAGCTTGTCCCCTTCCTTAGCAATCTTGACTCTCAACAGACACCTTACAATATTCTTCTTCACTTATCTTCCTGTTTTGAATCCGATGAGTGTTGTATCAGCGTCGACTTATTACATCCATTTATTTTTATTTTTATTATTGATAAATAGTTATTCTTTCATATATATTTGGGCTTTTATATATAATTAATTCACAAGCAGTTTCTTGGTCGACGCGAGAATGGCGTGGAGAGCATTGCCTTTTGCTTTCGCTCGTCGTATAACGAAATATGCATTATACAATATTTGTCTATTAATGGATGACCACCGATGCAGCCTTGGATTTGAAGAACTCTGAGGAATCTTTCAGGTTCACTTTGCTGTCAAAGATTTTGCTTTCCGCATTAAGAATTTAAAAAAAAATAAAAAAAAATCAGTATTTTGCTGTTATGAGAAAACCGTCCACACCTACCGCCCCTGAGATGTGCAGGCACACCCCAAGCACACTTTAAAAAAGCATTAATTTAAATGTTTTTATATTTAATATTATAATTTAAACCTTAAATGTAAAAATTTATTGTCATAATTAAATGGAAGAGTTTCCAAATATACATATATAAAATTAAAACAACGGCGTCGTTGGATTCTGCAAAATAATAAATTAGCGGTGGATTTTGGTGCGGGTGGGAAACTAACTTGTACCGTTCGCACCCTTCTCAAAATCCAGGCATCCACCGCTCGTCTTTGTAGATTTAAAATCGAGGACCGTGTGTTTTTTTTTTACCAGCTAGCGCTCCGAGACAGATGTTTTCAGATTTTACGGGGAGCACACGCGGGATGCATTCTGTGACTTAACTATGTTTCTTCGTTTTTTTGTTGTCGTTATTTAAAAAAAATAGATAAAAATAAAAAATATCCAGCTGGACGTACGAATCTTAATTATTTTTTTCATATTAAAAATATCTTTATTTTAATGCCATTTAATAATCATGTACTTTTATATTATTATTTTTACAAATTAATTAAAATTATTTTAAAGTAATTAAAATTCTTATAGCGGTCATTATTTAATAGTCATTTAAATTAATTTTGATTAAGATTAAATATCATTGATTAAATTGATAAGAAAAAATATATTAAAATTAATTTAATTTTAATATATATATATTATAATAGTTACTTCCTAGTTGTTATAATAACTAGCATTATTAATTAGGAGCGTTGCTTTAATATTTTAAAAAGGAGAAGTGTTTTTATGATTCTTATAATTAATTTTTATTGATCTTAAAAAATTATTAAAAGATTAATTAAATATAGTTAGTAATTATTAGAGTACCATGTTAACGTATGAATGTTATAATGTCCAAATAGTATGTTAATTGAATGAATGTTTTAATAATCACACAGCATTCAATTCTTTAATTTGAACTCATTTAATAACCAAGAATAAAATTAAAAATATATTTATTTATTTAATATAAAATAAAAATAAAGATGAATAGATGATCCATAAATAATAAATGTTAATATTAAAATAAATATAAATATGTTAATAATTAGGAGGTGTTAATTAATATAATATGTATACTTTTTAATGATGTATCATATATTAACATATGTACATGGATCTTCTTGATTTTTTTTTTAAGTCATGATGGTCGGAAATTGAGGTTTTTCATTGAGTGGCCCATGGTTTTTTTTATTGCAATATTTACTTTGCTCATTTCAGTAAATTAGAAAAATAAAAAAAATGGTTTATTTTATCTCTCTCCTTAAAAGCGAGAGGACTCTATTCATTTGTATTGTTTGAACAATGCTCGTTGTTTCTTTAGGATAATAGTTGTTTTCTTTTTTGATGACAAACAGTAGGTTTATATGTTTTTACGTACGTTGTTCATATTTTAGATAATTGAATAATAATTTTTGTGGATAGATATTATATAATGTCATATTGCTATATCGTACTCCACTATATATATAGTTACACAGTCCGTCCTTTCCGGGTAATTAATAGTATTTTCATTTGAGATTTTGAGATTAAAATTTATCTGAGAGTATCTTTCTTTATATCTTGATGATTTGTATTAATGACTAATAATATTTATCTTTTTTTTTTTATCTAGGGATGGATTAGAGAGCCTGAGGTTATAGTGCACTGATTGAACATTCAGATTGACATCTAAATATTCACGATTTGAATCTTAACTATGATAAATTTGTAGAAATTTTTTCTTTAAATGGAGCACGTAATTAAAGAATGTTAGACTCCTGCGCTGCTCGCTATGAGCGCTTACCGATTTACCCTGATGGCCGGTGGAAAATTTTCGTGGGGTCGGGTCGGTCATCCCAGGCTCGACGTTACCCAGTCTAATTAATCATTTATTTTAGGGATGGGTTGGAGGAGACGCTGAGTCAAGCGAATCATCTTTTACCATATACTACAGGAGCATCCCATTCTTTCGGAGTGGTGTGATGGTTAAAATATAGGCTATTGTCATATAAGTCGAGTGAATCGTCTTTTATCATATGGTGCAGAAGTGTCCTGAGAAAAATTTTTTCATTCCTTAATTAATTTAACCGTTGACTATAAATTAATATTATAATTTACCTTCTTTTATGTAACTTAAGGATAAATTATATTAAGGATAAATTATAGGAAGCGTATCTGCGTGTATGAGCCGGACATAATTACCTTTTTAGTTAGGAAGGTCCAAGAGTGTATAATTTAAAACTTGATCGCCAATTGTAATTATATAATAAATTAATTAATTTTAAAATATAAATAAAATAAAAA
Source organism: Zingiber officinale (assembly GCF_018446385.1). Classification (NCBI taxonomy): domain Eukaryota; kingdom Viridiplantae; phylum Streptophyta; class Magnoliopsida; order Zingiberales; family Zingiberaceae; genus Zingiber; species Zingiber officinale. The sequence goes on from NC_056004.1 coordinate 19,466,698, forward strand.
AAATATTTGAATATTAATTTCTCAAAAATATGGAACAAAAGAATTTAATATTCAATCTATTCAAAAATATTAAACAAATATTATTGATGTTGTCAATTTTATTAGAATCAAATTTATTAATTATTATATCGTTATTAATTTTTAGCCAATTTATTTTAAATATAGATGATCATAAAATCTTCTAAAATATCTTTTTTATCTTATTAAAAAAGCTGTTTTAACAAGTTTTATAGCTAAAAATGTTCGTTCCATTGATGTCGGAACGGAAAAAGTTAAAATAAGACGAATTCACCTGCCAATTAAATAAATATGTTAGATTCAATATATAAGTAAACAATATATTTATAATGTATAAATTTTAACAAATGAGAAAAAATCATCATTCAATCAAATTGTAGGTTCCTCACTTATTTGTTTGAACTAATCTTCAACATAATTCAGAAATAGTTGATAAATTTTGAAATCTTTCATGGTCGACAACATTAAGCTTCGTGATCCAATTTCATTCTCAAATGGTGCAAATATTGTATATTGAAATCAAGAGTATATAATTTTTCAGCAAGTCGATAGATGTGATTAAACATTAAGAAGATTAAAATTTTCTTTAGGTTCAAAACCACAACTAAGCTTAATAAGAAGTTTGATTATCTCATCCTTGAATTTACTATTATGCTCTTCAACTTAAAAATCTATTGTAGTAATAAATACATCAAATCGATAGTGATGTTCAACTGTGATTGAGTCATTTTGTTGACAAGAACAACCTATAACAGATTTATAATGAGCATCCATATGAGATATCTCAATGTCATAGTATAAATGTCTTTCACATAATTAAGTAGAAGAATAAATTTTACTTCTATCAAAGTATGATGCAAAGTTTTAGTAGTTGAAACATAGTCCATTATATTTAAAATATTTAGAGATTTCTATTGCAATACTCAACAAAGCAGATTTGTCATCCCCATTATTTTTTTGCATCAAGTGTAATACGAATATGAATCAAAAGACTTCATCGTAATCAACAAACCATTAGTTCACAACAGATGGAGTTAGAAGACCCTTCATCCGCTATGTTTTCTAATACAGTAATCATAGAACTATACATATCAATCATGCTACAAATTGAGTCAAATTAAAATTTCAACAAGTCTTTCCAAGTCATAGTAAATTTTAATTCGATTTCATCCTCTACAGGTATCACATTCACTAGTAGCTACTATATGCACAATTCCAATTCTTTAAGCAGAATGTAACTCAGTATGACGATTAGAAGATGCATGCATTTATGAGATTACAAATAAGATTCAATTTTGAAAAGAATAATCAAATGAATACCTCTTTTTCAACAACTGCAGTTAATGCTAGTTGAAATCAATGAGCAAAATAATATACTTAATATACACATGAACAATCTTTAAAGAAAAGGGTATGTAATCCATTCCATGCATATTGTCAGCACCATCATATCTTTGTCCTTGCATATTGTGGATATGCAAGTTATAACGACCAAAAGCATCAAATATTTCTTTCTTAAGTATTACAACAGCTGTATCAATCACATGTATAATGAAAAGAACTGCTCTCGTAAAAAATCATCAATATTCACAAATCTTAATACAATAATCATCTGTTCCTTGTTAGATGTATCTCTTGCTTCATTAACTAAAATATAGAATTTTGCATCCCCAATTTCTTACGAACCTTAGTTCTCACTTGGTTGGCAAGAATATTCAAGACGTCTTTTTGAATATCTAGTGAAGTATACTTTGCCTTTTTTTGGAACTTTCTCTAAGACGATGTCTCCAATACTCTCATTCATTTTTTTCTCATAAATTTTATCATCTTGATAAAATTTTCGCGATTATTAGAAGATGGAAATTCATCATGCCCTCTAAATGCATATACTTACGGTTGGTGCAATCATCCTCGGGTCAAAATTGACCAGTTTGACTAAACTCAGGATGACTTGAGCTTGAGTTTCGATGTTTAACAATGTGTGAGAGAAAAGTCAAGTCAAGAGAGGACCGGATACTCGACTAGGAAAGTTCTACTTGGAGGTTAGGTAATGGAAATTCCTAACTGAAATTAGGCAAGGTAAAGCCATATTTCGGTTGACTGAGCCTAATTCTAATTGTTTTGTTCTGAAGTAAAGATATCCACTGAGGCTGGTTTGTCCTATTCAGATATTCATAACCAAGAGGTACTAGATTCTCTTTCAGATAGGCCCTAAAAGGAAAAGGAATGCTGGAATGCCAATAGATGTTTATCTATTCTCTAATTCACCCACCCCGATCCATTTTGAGAATGTCCAGTACCAAAGTCACTGAATGGATAAGTCGCCAATCCCTAAAATGGACTATGTAATATACTTTATCTATTGGGTTATGGGTATTGGTGGGCATTTTACCAGAAGTTTTTATCAATCTATCCTTATGTGATTCCTCTTGAATCATATATTCAGGGGGTGGGTGCGGAGCGGACGATTTTTAGACAGACTCCTCATTCATTAGATGGAGAAGATCACCAAAATTTCATAATTCCCTGCCAAACCTATTCCAATAGCTCAGACTCGGATTGTAGGGATTGCCAAAATAATTCATACTAGAGGTTAGGTAATGGAAAATCCTAACTGATATTAGGTAAGGAAAAGTTCTAACTGAAGGTTAGGCAATGGGAAGTTCTAACTGAAATTTAGATAGGTGAGAAGTCTACCGAGTGACTAGTCGTAACTGAGGTTTGGCAAGGGAAACATTCTAACTAGAGATTAGACAATGAAAAGTCCTAACTAGAGGTTAGGTAGGTGAGAAGTCTACTAAGTGACTAGTCCTAACTGAGATTAGGTAAGGAAAAAGTCCTGACTGGAGGTTAGATAACAGAAAGTCCTAACTAAATGTTAGACAGATGAGAAGTCTACCAAGTGACTAGTCCTAACTAGAGGTTAGGGAAGAGATAATCTAACTAAAAGGTTGGCAAGGAAAAGTCCAAGTGGGTCAAAGGGTGACCGGACACTTGGTGATCAGAAGTCCAATGAAAAGTTGGCAAGAAACATCCAAGTGGGTGAAGAAAGACTGGCCACTTGGTGAAGAATCCCTGGTAGGTCAAGGTTGACCGAATGTTAAGCAATGGGAAGTCCTAAAGAGTCACGACTGACTTTAGTGTTGGGTAAACTAACCTTAAACTCAGATCATAGCTTAAGGTTGAGCAATCGATTAGTGTAATCAATTGGATAAGCCAATCGATTAGTGTAATCGATTGAAGGCCTTATTCGGGAGCACAGTATGTCCCAAAAATGATTGGGTAATCAATTTCTCACGACAACATAGAAAGTGCTAGAATCGATTAGGGCAATCGATTCAGTAGAGTTCAATCAATTAGGTTAATTGATTGGAGTGCTTTTCGTGAGAATAGAAAGATTTTGAATCGATTAGATCAATCAATTAGAAGCTAGCTCACCAATCGAGACAGGCAAAAAAGAGTCATTCTACAGGTTTTAAATGGTCAAGTTGACGTAACAATCGATTGAGAATAAGGTCAATCTATTAGGAAGCATCAAAAGAACCCTATAAAAGGGGTTTTGTGGAGTTTCTTCCAAACCGGTTCTTGAGGTTTGCCAACAAGTGTTGCGCACTTTCCAAGCATCAAGAGGCTAACTAAAGCCAGAAAGAGCAAGCAAAGCAAGATTCATTGTTGTAAAGTCAATTTCAACTTCAATTGTCATCTTGTTTGTGTTTCTTTGTATTCTCATGTTTGAGTTTATATGAGGCTTCTCCTCCAATAATGAGGTTTTTATAGTGAAGCTGAGAGAAGGGCTAGACCCTTAGATTAATCATATCAAGAAAATGGATATCAAGTAAAATCTAAGTGTTATCATTGTGGAGTCTTCGCTTTAAGTTTTCACTACAATATCAAGTTCAAAGAAGCGAACGAAGCTATTCATTCCACCTAAGCTCATATGTGTCCTAACAAGTGACATCAGAGTAAGACCGCTCTTCATCTGACTAACCGCTGGAAGAAGCATGAGTTAGAGAAAGAAGGAAATCTTGAGTGTGAAGCCCTAAAGATCAACAAGTTAAAGGATTCATCATTTAGGGAGTTCAACTTCAAAATAGATCCACAAGATGGATTTGGCTACGACATTTGGTCACCTCCTCCCTTCATAGTTGAAAGCTTCAACTTATGGAAATCAAGAATAGAGAACTTCTTCATGATGGACATAGAGCAATGGTTTTATCTAACGAGGGATTTGAACATTCAATGAGTAGCATAGGGAAGCTCCTCAAGAAGAGCAAATGAACTAAGGAGCGAGTGAAGAGATTCAAGGAAAATGATAAGGTAACTAAAATTTTGATTAATTAATTGCCTAACAATATTTTGTATAAAATAGGTAACTATGAGAATGCAAGTGAGTTATGGAGAAAATTAGTCAAGCTCCATGAAGATCCATCTTCAACACAAAGTGAAGAAAAATTCAGAGAGAGAAACTCTTTGATTCAAGAACATAAGAATTCGAAGGTTGAGAGGTGTTCGACATTTGAGGAGAAAATTGAATAAGCATCCACCTCAAGGATTGAGGGGAGCATAGTTCTGTTAAGATGTATACTATAAGCCTAGCTTTTGTATGAACATCTGTTTTGAAATATTTTGAAATGAGAATCATTTTGGTCAAATGTTTGCATTTTATATTTATATATATGTCAATGCAGTTGTCCATTTAATTTATATTATAGATAACATGGTGTGTGGTGTCACACAGAAGATCATGTTATCGGTTCCTTATAAATTATAAATAGTAGCTCACAACTAAGATAGATTGGGATAAACCATTAGAACGGTTGTAGTGTAATTTGATATTAGTCTGTCTTGACTATAAAATTACACTAGTACACTATGTGTGTATTAAAGAGGACCGTTTGAGGTTGTTTGATTTGTACTAACTAGATAAAAGAACAGAACCTTTGTTATTATGGATGTGCGCCCTCTTAATCCCTATATAATAACAAGCACGTATACTTAGTATTTATTTCTTTAACTTATCAATGGGTGAGATTTATTCGTTAAATCAATAGGCTCGATGAGTTGGGAAATAGTACTGTTTATATGGTGTGTTGTTGATTATAGAAGGAATCTGTGTCCTAATTATTTAAGCTGAGGATTATCATGTAAACCCTATAGGTGGACTTAGTCCGGCATGATAATAAAATTGAGTGGTACTACTCTTAGAATCAGATGTTAATTAATTAAGTTGTCAGTAACTCATTTAATTAATGGACATACGATATCTTAAACACAGGGAGATTAACGCACTCATGATAAGAAAGAGCTCATATTGTAATATGAGATTGGTGCGGTAGTTCAATAATAACCCTTTAGTGGTATGAATTATTATTAATGGACTTGAGTTGAGTGTTCGGGCCGAACACTGAAAGCCTAAGCTCATCAGGAGGCCTAAATCAATTCCTCCTCTAGGTCCCTGTTGTAACCTCTATATAAAGCCTCTCATCCACCCATCCACGAGTTGTTGTTGTTGTGGTTTTTGGTTAGCCTCCTCCTTTCCTAGGGCCAGCGACACTACCTCCTCCTCCTCCTAGGGTCGGTGCCACCTCCTCTTCCTAGGGCCGGCGGCACCACCTCCTCCTCCTAGGGCTGGCGCCATCTCTTCTCCTTTGCTAGGGGTCGGCGCCTCTTCTCCTTGCTAGGGGTCGGCAGCCCTTGCTTAGCATCCTTTGTGGACAACGGCTTGGAAAAGAAGAAGAAGAGGAGAAGGTGCCTCATCCTAGAGCTTCTCTTGGTGGTCGGCGATTTGGAAACAACGAAGGGAAGGGTGTTTGTTATCTTGGTAGAACATCGCCCACACGACGTCCAAGAAGAGGAGAGGAATACAATAGAAGATCAAGAGGTCTTTAGCTACAAAGGAAAGGTACAATTAGTTCTTTGATTCCACTGCATAATTAGTTTAGTTATCTTTGTATCGATTTTGAATACCAACACAAGAGGCCAGCGATCTTGTACTTCGATCAAAGTGTGCTTTGATCCGTCAAGAACTTTCTTGATTGATCAAACACATGTCTGATCGAACATGCGGGTTGCTAGGAAAAGTTCTGTACTTGTACAATTTTTGTACAGGAAAATTGAAATAGAATAGAATTCCAGCGCCTTCAAGTTCATTGACACCAGAACAAGAAGAAGTGTCTACATCCAGAATCAATAAAGGAGCATGTGCCACCTCTACAAATCATGAAGGTATAACTATTTTCATTTGTAAAAATAAAAATCATATTATATATTTTGAGTATACGGAGAATGGTCACTATAAGAGCAAGTATCCAAGATTAATGAAGAAGAAGAATAAGTGAAACCCAAGATGAAGGAGAAGTCAAAAGAGGTCGGCCCTGTGATACGAAAGGAAAAAAAGCACATTGTGTACTTCTTATACAATCACAAGGGACATCATTAAAATCAATGCCCAAGGAGGAGACTTCGAAGTAAGAATAAAGAAAAAAGCTCAAGTCAAGGTGGAACTTCTAAGAGCAAATCTAAGGTATCATTAGTTAATGATATTCTTTTGTATCATGATAAAAACATGGTAGAAATAAATTTTATGATTTTGGTGATATTTATCATGAAAATAGGAAACATAATAATTCTAAATAGAATTATAGGTCATATCATGCTAGAACAACCTTACTTAAGGATAGGAAGGTAGAAAATGATCTAGACAAAAATACTAAACAATTTAGAAATATGCCTAGAAAAAGGAAAATCCAAGTCAATCAAGATAAATCAAAATTTGAGGATTTAATGATTGAAAATCAAGTTTTGAGATCAAGACTTGATAAATTAAAGAAGACATTTGAGAAAATAAGAAATAATATTGAAGGGTCCAAAAAGCAAAGCTTAGGGTTAAGAAGACAAAAGTCATTTATGGACAAGAAGGTTTGGGATACAAACCTAAGTCTAAGGAAAATATGTTCTCATAATATAGAATTCCATATAGCTATGGAATTAATCCTAGGCGTAGGAGTCATGCTAAGGTTATAAGAGAAGTTATCCCTAGAGTTGATCTTAAGAAGACTAGTATGACTAAAGCTTCTAAGAAGCCTAGGAAAGTCATTAGGAAGGTATCTTAGGAAGTTATCTCTAATGAGTACCCAGTACACCCAAGGAGCACCAATAGGTTTTGGGTTCTAAGAGTACATTCTCTTTACACTAAATAGGTTTAAAGTGTGTCAACTCTATTTGATAGGATAGTTAACCTAACCATCGTGAAGTTGACATTTTAGGATATTTTTGAAGTATTGTTGTTGGTGCGGTTAGCACTAACAGTCTAACTCAAGTTTTGATGAATGACAAAGTAGGCTAAGTTAGTTTCATATTGATCTAACACTTTGACCAAGTATGAAGGAGAAGCCCAGACAGGTCGACGGGCTGACTTGCCGTCTGCCACGAAGTCCAGCTAGGTCGACGAGCTGACCTGATAGCTGGCACGAAGTCCAAACGGGTCGAAGGGCTGACCTGACATTTGGCACAAAGTCCAGCTAGGTCGATGGCCTGACATGATAGCTGGCACGAAGTCCAGATGGGTCGAAGGGCTGATCGAACGTCTGGCACGAAGTCCAGACAGGTCGACGGGCTGACCGGACATCTGGCAGGTAAGTTGAGGTAAGTCACTAGAGGGGTGATCCTGTCCGAATCGCTGAATCAACGGACGCTGGGCACGTGGCGCTCTCCTAGTTGCTGACGTAGATCTCCGACCGGTCGTACGAAGCTCCGGCGAACTTGCAAAGAAGTCGGGCCGGGAAGGGGTTCCCGACGATGACCCTCCGACGCTCAAGTTAGGCAAGTGGACAGCAAAGAAGTGGCTTCGAATATCAGAGAATGCGTACCTCCGGCGAAGTGTGAGACTCCTTATATAGAGCTGGGAAGGGGCTCACGCACACATACCGAGGCGAATACGTGTCCTCAGCCCATACCTCCGTATGGGCTTGTCAGAAAAGCTTACCTGACACCATACTGCTACAGTCCGAGCACATCTCTGATGGGACAGCGGAACCCTCTGTCATAAGATTCTGCGTATGGCCTACTCGTCGAACATACCCGCTGTCAGAAGATGTTCCCTTGTCCTTTTCTCCTTTTACTCCATGCCGAGCGTCCGGCCGGTCGGCCGCTCCCTCGCGTCCGGCCGGTTGTATGTGCTGGCTCGCCTTAATCTTATTCCCGGTCGTGTGCTCTGTGGACTGTTCGCAGTGTTGCTACTTTATGTCTTCGGCCGAGCGGGCTACCCGCTCGGCCATACGACTTTGTTCAACATGAGCGTCGGAACCCCGGCTCCCCGCCGGGGTGTCTTTGCTTCCATTTAGACCCCGGTCGGCCGGTTGGTCCACTTTTGTCCGGTCGGTCATTTAACCTTTTGACTTCCACGTGGCGTTGACTCCCCGGAACGGGGGTCCCCTGTTCTTACCGCCGGATCACTTACCTCCCCTTCAAGTCTAGTCGAAGGAGGCAATTAGTCCGACTGACTGGACCATCAGTTGAGCCGAGCGGAAACTACCATCCGCTCAGAAGCAAGGGGGCAGCTAAAACGCCAGTCAACGCCAACATTCCCCAGCATCTCTTCGAAGTTTCCGCCAATCTCCATCATTAAGGTCGAGCACGCGCTCATTAAATGCGTTCCAGTGGCTGAATGCCACATGGCGGTGCTGCCGTCATTGTACGGCGGCGGTGTGGTGTTCTGATGGGATCGAGGCGGTTCGAAATGAACGGCGCGATGCGTGCTCCAATTCTCGCGACCTGGATCCAACGGTGGAGGCCGCTCGGGCTCTACCCTATAAAGCCTTCTCTTCTTTCCTTCGCCTCACTTCTGCTGTCGCGTGCCTCCCGCTTCTTCCTTCTCAGCGCTCCGGCGATCCTGTTCTTCTGCTTTCCGACGATCTCCGGCGTTCTTCCTTCGATCCTCCTTCTCGTTGTAAGGTTCTCCTTCTTTCCCTCTTTGGTTCCCGACGTTTTCTTTGCATTTCTTTCCCAAGTTTTCGTCCTCGGGGTACTGTTTCGTTGCCATATACTTTTTACCTTTCTTTGCCTTTTTTGATTCCGTCCGTTCGGACAATGGCCCATTCCTCTCCGTCCCAAGACCAAACCCTCGGCCCGTGGTACACTACCATGGAGTCGCGCTTCGATCGGCGCGACGCCGATGTTCTGATTAATAGTTTTGACATCCCCTCCAACCTTGAAATCATCCTACCCACAGATTCCGCTCGGCCACACAAACCGCCGCGCGGAGCATTTTGTGTCTTCCGCGACCAGTTTACCGCCAGTCTGCGATTTCCGATCCATCCCTTCTTTGTAGAAGTTTGCAACTTTTTCGGCATTCCGCTCGGAAGCCTAGTCCCCAATACCTTCCGCCTCCTATGCGGCGTTGTCGTCCTATTCAAGATCCATAACATTTCCCTCCGACCGGAGGTCTTCTATTACTTCTATTACCCTAAACAGTCCGAGTCGGGCACTTGCATGTTTCAGGCTCGGCCCGACTTAGTTTTCTTCAATAAAGTTCCTTCTTCCAATAAGCATTGGAAAGAATTCTACTTTTATATTCGCCTTCCCGAGCGGGCTTCCTTCCGAACCCAATGGCAGGTCGGAAATCCTCTCTCCCCAGAACTTAAAAGATTCAAGACCCGACCGGATTATCTTCACGCCGCCAACATGCTCGCTGGTCTGCGGGTTGACATCAACAAATTCCTTCCAGAAGGGGTTATGTACATATTCAGGCTGAGTCCGATCAGAACACCCATCCCGAGCGGCTTCGGTAAGAATTTTACTTGTACATTTGCCTTGCTTGCTAACTGATTTTTTTCCTTTTTCCTTTGCAGCGAATATTGTCATGGAGTCGGTGATGGCTGGTATTCTGAAGAGGAAAGCAGTGGCGCTCGAAGCCACGGCGGCCAAAGAAATGGAGACGCTCGGCATTGAGCCGGTCGGCTCGCACGAAGGGGAGAGCGGGACTCATGAAGAGTCGGCCGCTCAGGCCTCTCATCAGAATGTGGCAAGAGGAGCCACCCCCAGCGGAGGACTAATTGTCCAAGGGGAAGGCTCCGCTCAGGAGGAAGAGCAACCTCGACAAAAGAGGCGCCGAGTGGAGACTCCCCTTCGATCGGCTACGTCCGCGGTCCAACCATCCGAGCGGGTCACTGCAACCGCTCGCGGCAAGGCTCCACAGGTCGAGGCGATTTCGTCCGATCGGACACCATCGCATTTGGACGCGTCGGTGGACCCTCTTGAGGTCGTTCCGGTCAGCGTCCTTCCGCCTGCTCACCGCCGAGTCCAGCGTTCAACAATTTTATCCCAACTTTCGGCCCCGGCCTCCGATCCTCTTCCATCTTCCGCTCGGACGACCCCCGGTCATGGCCGTACTGTTAGGGTCACCCTGCATCTCCCCACCGAGGATATTTTACCCGAGTCCGAGTGGCCAACTACGCCTGAGCACACAATCACCCTGAAGGGGCCCCTAGCCGAGATGTGGGCCAACGCTCGGGCGCGCGTCTCGATGATCCCCCTCTGCAATTTGGCCAACAGCCACATGCAAGAGGCCACGGGGGTAAGTTCGTTTTCTTCCAAGTTTTTTATGCATTCTTTCCGATCGGCCACTAACAACTTCTCTTTTCTTTTTTGTCAGAGATGGGTGGAGGAGATCGCTGTCTCCAACCGCCTGGCGATGGTGGATGAAGAATTAAGAATATTGAAGGCTGCAGGCGGTCCGCCCGGCTCCCAAGGCCCCTCGTATGCCGATCTACAGAAGGAGCTCCAAAAGGCACAAGGCTTGTTAGCATCCGAGCAGAAGAAGACGGCCGATCAGGCTCATACCTTGGCCGAGCTCGAGCGGCAAGTCAAGACGCTTGACCAAAAAATAAGCCTAGCCACCACTCGGAAGAACACGGCTATCTCCTACCTGGATAAAAAGAATGTTGAGGCTTGGGGCTTGGAGCAGAAAGTTAAAGAGTTGATGGACCAATTGGCCAATGAGAAGGTTGCCCGAACGGATGAGGTGGCGAAGCTTGAGGCTGCTTTACAAGAACACCAGGCAGCAGCCGATGCTTCCCGAGCGGCCCTTAAAGAATATCAAGACGCCGAGCCAAGCCGGGTTGCCGCCCTGAGACAAAATTACATCCGTTCGGCCGAATTTTTGGAGAAGGTTTACGAGCGGATGTACATGGCCTTTGATCTTGCCATGACTGCGACGACAAAATATTTGAAGTCCCAAGGGCAACTTCCCGAATCCACAGTCATCCCGGATAAGGACCAGGCGACCCTTCTCAACAACATCCCGACAACTCTTTATGATTATTTAGAATAGAAGCTTAAATGTAATCTGGACGATCGACCAAAGACTATCCTCCTTTTTTTTTTTTTTTGTAATTTGTCCGATCGGCTTTAGTTTCTTTAATATAATATCCTTTTGCTTGCTTTGTCCTTTTGCTAGTCAATATGTGTGCTGTCCGCTCGCCTTTTATCACACCTCTCTTGTGTTCGAAAGGGATTTTTATGAAGTATTTTGCGTAACTTTTCCGCTCGGCTGAATATGTCCTGCTTCGACAGAAGAGGTTGTTCGCTGGATGTTGATGAAGTACCTTTGGGTACTGGCCGAGCGGGACGTACAGGCAGTCGAACGATATTGACGGTGAGTATCTTTGGGTACTTGTTCACAAGTCCTCTTTATTGCCTTCGTCCGGCCGAAGGGTTTATAGTCGCCGGCTCGATTCTCGATATTTATCGTCGAAGCTCGACGGTATTCCGCTCGGAGGGTTTATAGTCGCCAGCTCGACTCTCGATATTTAACGTCGGAGCTCGACGGTCTTCCGCTCGGAGGGTTTATAGATGCCGGCTCGACTCTCGATATTTAACGTCGGAGCTCGACGGTCTTCCGCTCGGAGGGTTTATAGTCGCCAGCTCGACTCTCGATATTTAACGTCGGAGCTCGACGGTCTTCCGCTCGGAGGGTTTATAGTCGCCGGCTCGACTCTCGATATTACGCTCGGCTTGATATGTCCTGTTTTGCAAACGGGATTTTCGCTAGATGCTCACAAGTATTTTTGGTTACTTGGTCGATCGGCGAAACAACTCACAAGTCGACTCGATTTTTAACGTCAGAGCTCGACGGTCTTCCGCTCGGAGGGTTTATAGTCGCTGGCTCGACTCTCGATATTTAACGTCGGAGCTCGACGGTCTTCCGCTCGGAGGGTTTATAGTCGCCGACTCGACTCTCGATATTTAACGTCGGAGCTCGACGGTCTTCCGCTCGGAGGGTTTATAGTCGCCGGCTCGACTCTCGATATTTAACGTCGGAGCTCGACGGTCTTCCGCTCGGAGGGTTTATAGTCGCCGGCTCGACTCTCGATATTTAACGTCGGAGCTCGACGGTCTTCCGCTCGGAGGGTTTATAATCGCCGGCTCGACTCTGGATATTTAACGTCGGAGCTCGACGGTCTTCAAGGCTAATTTTAACACTGCCGTTCGGCGAAGCTGTTTGCCATCCTTTTATCATTTTTGCTTCCTGCATTACAAGGACATAGGCGACCAAAACATATGTAAAATTACATCAGCGCACCTCTCACTCAGCTCGGTACGGCTCGAGATGATTCGCGCTCCATGGTTGATCAAGCCACCGTCCGTCTTCATCCTCCAAATAATAAGCACCCGAGCGGAGCTTTTCGATGACTTTGAAGGGGCCCGCCCAAGGAGCCTCCAGCTTGCCGTCGTCACCGACCGGCTTTACTTTCTTCCAGACAAGGTCGCCAACTTGGAATGCTCTAGGGATCACGCGCCGGTTGTAGTTCTATTTCATTCTTTGCCGGTACGCCATCAGCCGGACGGACGCCTTGGCTCGCTCCTCGTCGACCAAATCCAGCTCCATGTTCCTCCGCTCGGCGTTATCATCATCATAATTCTGGATCCGGACGGACTCGACACCAACTTCAACCGGGATCACCGCTTCGCCGCCATACACCAAATGGAATGGAGTGACGCCCGTTCCTTCCTTTGGGGTCGTGCGGATAGCCCATAAGACGTCCGGCAGCTCGTCCACCCAGCTTCCTCCCATGTGGTCGAGCCGAGCCCGAAGAATGCGAAGAATCTCCCAATTGGCTACTTCCGCTTGGCCGTTGCTCTGGGGATACGCCACGGAAGTAAAGTGTTGCTCGATGCCATAACTTTCGCACCATTCTTCGAGCTTCTTCCCTACGAACTGTCGTCCGTTATCAGATACGAGCCGGCGGGGAATGCCGAACCGACAGATTATATGCTGCCAGATGAACTTTTTGACCATTTGCTCGGTGATTTTTGCCAACGGCTCGGCCTCCACCCATTTGGAAAAATAGTCGACCACCACTAGTAGAAACTTCCTCTGACCGGTCGCCATAGGAAATGGACCCACAATATCCATTCCCCACTGGTCGAACGGACAAGATACGGTAGCTGCTTTCATTTCCTCAGTCGGTCGGTGGGAGAAGTTGTGATACTTCTGGCAGGAAAGGCACGTCGCGACGGTCCGAGCGGCGTCTGCTTGTAGGGTTGGCCAAAAGTATCCGGCTAGCAGGATCTTCTTAGCCAACGATCGTCCGCCCGGATGCCCTCCGCACGATCCTTGATGCACTTCTTGGAGGATGTACGCCGCGTCTTCCGAGCTCACGCATTTCAAAAGCGGGTGGGAGAAAGCCTTCTTGTAGAGTTGATCTCCAATGAGTGTGAACCGGCCGGCTCTCCTCCTCAGTAGCTGGGCTTCATCCCGATAGGACTGTGTAGCACCCGAGCGGAGAAACTCCATGATGGGTGTCCTCCAATCGCTCGAAAACGTGAGGCCCTCCATCCGGTCGACGTGCGCCACCAAAGATACTTGTTCAATTGGCTGCTGGATGACGACCGGGGATATTGAACTTGCGAGTTTAGCTAGCTCATCTGCAGCCTGGTTCTCCGCTCGAGGTATCTTCTGGATAATAACCTCTCTGAAGTTGGCTTTGAGCTTTTCAAAGGCTTCAGCCGAGCGTTGTTAATCTCAAAAGTGCCTGAGAGTTGCTGAGCGGCCAGCTGGGAGTCCGAATGAATTGTCACCCGACCGGCTCCTACATGTCGGGCTGCATGCAGGCCGGCTATGAGGGCTTCGTACTCCTCTTCGTTATTTGTGGCTCTGTAGTCCAGCCGAACGAATAGATGCATCCGTTCTTCTTATGGAGATAGCAATACTACACCAATCCCGCTCCCGAGCCGAGTGGACGATCCATCCACAAATATTTTCCACACAGCTTCGGGCTCTGGCTTCTGTACTTCTGTGACAAAATCTGCCAAGGACTATGCCTTTATCGCCGAACGGGGTTGATACTGAATATCGAATTCGCTCAACTCCGTGGTCCATTTGATGAGCCGTCCGGACGCTTCTGGGTTCAACAGCACTCTTCCCAAAGGACTATTTGTCCAGACGATTATAGTATGTGCCAAGAAATAGGGGCGAAGTCTCCGAGCGGCGAGGACCAAAGTAAAAGCCAGCTTCTCGAGCCCAGTGTAGCGAGATTCAACGTCTTTTAAAATATGGCTTAAGAAATACACGGGCTCTTCTCCGCTCGCCCTCACTAATGCCGAGCCCACTGCTTGCTCAGTTGAAGATAGATAGATACAAAGTGGCTCACCCACAGCTGGCTTGGCTAGCACGGGCAAAGAGTTCAGATATGTCTTCAATTCTTCGAACGCTCGATCACATTCTTCATCCCAATGAAACTTAGTGGCTTTGCGCAGGATTTTGAAAAACGGGAGACTCCGGTCGGCTGTCTTTGAAATGAATCTGGATAGTGCTGTTATCCGACCGGCCAAGCGCTGCACTTCCCTCAGATTTCTTGGGGGCGACATATCTTGTAATGCTTTCACCTTGCTGGGATTTGCCTCGATGCCCCGCTCGGTTACTATATAGCCCAAAAATCGCCCGCCTTTTGCGCCGAACAGACACTTCTGAGGATTCAGCTTAACTCCATACTTCCTCAGCGTTCGGAAAGTCTCCTCCATGTCTTTAAAGAGGTCGGCCGCTCGGACTGACTTGATGAAAATATCATCCACGTACACTTCCAAATTTCGCCCGATCTGCTCCTTAAACACTTTGTTCATCAAGCGCTGGTAAGTTGCTCCTGCGTTCTTCAATCCGAACGGCATCACATTGTAGCAATAAGTGTCGTCGGCTGTAACGAAGCTGACCTTCTCTTGATCCACTCGGGCGAGCGGCACTTGATGGTAGCCCTGATAAGCGTCGAGCATGCATATCAACTTACAGTCGGCTGTGGAGTCCACCAGTTGATCAATCCGGGGCAGAGGATAAAAATCCTTTGGGCACACTTTGTTGAGATCCCGAAAATCGATGCAAACTCTCCATTTGTTGCCCGGCTTGGAGACTAGTACCACGTTCGCGAGCCAGCTCGGGAACTGGACCTCGCGTATGTGGCCGGCCTCCAGGAGTTTCTCGACCTCCGCTCGGATGATGGCATTTTGTTCGGCACTGAAGTCCCGCTTCCTTTGCTTTACCGGCCGAGCATCCGGTCGGACGTGAAGCTCGTGCTGTGCTATACTTGGTGAAATCCCGGGCAGCTCATGCGTCGACCAAACGAAGACGTCACAGTTTCTCTGGAGAATTTGATCACTTCCTCTTTCTGGCTTGCCTCCAGATCGGCCACAATAAATGTGGTGACCTCCGATCGGGTCGGGTGAATCTGTACTTTCTCTTTATCTTGATAAATCAAAGAGGGAGGTTTTTCAGTTATAGCGTTCACCTTGATCCGTGGCGTCTTCCGAGCGGAATTTAGTTCAGCTCGGACCATCTCGACGTAGCATCGCCAAGCCGCCAGTTGATCCCCTCGTACTTCTCCCACTTTATCTTCCACTGGGAACTTGATTTTCTGGTGGTAAGTGGAGACGGCCGCTCGGAACTCGCTGAGCGCCAGTCGCCCCAAGATAACATTGTATGCTGAGGGAGAGTCGACCACGACGAAGTTTGCAGTCCGCGTCCTTCTGAGCGGCTCCTCTCCCAGCGAAATGGCCAGCCGGATCTGTTCGACCGGCAGAACTTCATTGCCCGTAAACCCGTAGAGGGGGGTTGTCATGGGCAGCAGCTCGGCTCGATCAATTTGTAGTTGGTCGAAGGCCTTTTTTAATATAATATTGACCGAGCTTCCTATTGGAGTGTATACTGAAAGCCTAAGCTTTGTAAACATTCATTATGAATAAAGAATCACATTTGGTCAAATTGTCTACATTTGTTTGTAGTTGTTCATTTAATTTATATTGTAGATAACATAGTATGTGGTGTCACATACAGAAGATGATGTTATCAGTACCTTATAAATTATAAACAGTAGCTCACGACTAAAATGGAAAGGAACAAACCATTAGAAGGTCGTAGTGTAATTAGGTATTAGTTTATCTTGACTATATAATTACACTAGTACACTCAGAGTGTATTGAGTAGGACCATTTGAGGTCGTTTCTTTTATACTGATTTTATAAATAAACAAAGACCTCAGTTATTATGGAAGTGTGTGCTCTTAATCCTAATATAATAACAAGCACATACATTTGATATTTATTTCTTTAATTTATCAATGGGTGAGATTTAGTTCGATGAATCAATAAACCCGATAAGTTGGGAAATAGTATCACTTATAGTGTGTGTTGTTGATTATAGAAGGAAACTGTGTCCTAGAGATACTAGGTTGATAATGTCCCCAAGAGGAGCTCATAAGGATTGTCATGTTAAACCCTGGAGGTGGACTTAGTCCGACATGACGATAAGGTTGAGTGGTACTACTCTTGGACTTAGATATTAATTAAATGAGTTGTCAGTAACTCACTTAATTAGTGGACATTCGATATCTTAAACACAGGGAGACTAACACACTCATAATAAGAAGGAGCCAAAAAATATAATTTGGGATTGGTGCGGTAGTTCAATAATAGTTCTCTAGTGGAATGAATTATTATTGATAAAATTTAGTTGTGTGTTCGGGGCGAACACGGGATGCTTAATTTTATCGGGAGACCAAAACCAATTCCTCCTCTCGGTCCCTATCATAGCCTCTTATTTATAGAGTTCTATACCCACCTATACCCACCTTCTATACCCACCAATAGGGGGCCGGCCAAGCTAGCTTGGGAACCAAGCTAGGGCCGGCCTAGGTATAAAATTGGGTGGCCGGCCCTAGCTTGAACCCAAGCTAGTGGGGGCCGGCCAAATTAAATTTAAAAGGGATTTTAATTTTAATTTTTATTATGTGGAAGAAATAATTTATTAAAGAGAATTAAAATTAAAATATCTCTCTTGTAAAAGATCTACAAAAGATTAAAGAAAGAGATTAGATCTCTTTCCTTATTTGTAGATTGGTGAGATATTTTATTTTCTCTTTAAAATTATTCACATGTTGATAAAATTAAAATTATAGAAATTTCCTTTATCAACCATGAAGAGATTTTTAAAGAGAAATTTTATTTTTAAAATTTCCGAAAACAAATTAGGAAGTTTTAATTGTTGATTAAAACTTGTCTAATTTTTCCTTCATTGATGTGGCCGACCATTGGTTTTGATTTGGGAAATTTTATTTTATTTTTCTCAATTAAATCATGTCAACGAAATTAAGGAAATTTTATTGTAATTAAATTTCCTAATTTACCTAGGCCAAGAAATATAAAAGAAGGGGTAGGAGTGCCTTCATGAGACACAACCTCTATTATTTTCTCTCCCTCTTTTGTTCCTTGGTGTGGCCAGCCATCCTTTCCCTCTCTTCCTCTTGTGGTGGCCGAACCCCTCTATTCCCTTGGAGCTCTTGTGGTGGCCGGATACTACTTGGAGAAGAAGAAGAAGAAGAAGGAGAGGAAGCTAGCATCTCTTGGAGCTTGGTTGGTGTTTTGATTTTCTTCCTTGGTGAAGCTTCTTTCTTTGTGGCCGAACCTAGCTAGGAGGAGAAGAAGGTGGTTGGTGATTTCTCATCTCGGAAGATCGTTGCCCACACAACGTCCGAGGTTAGAAGAGGAATATGATAGAAGATCAAGAGGTTTTTCTACAAGGTATAACTAGTAATTTTTCTTTCCGCATCATGCTAGTTATTTATGGAAATAATACCAAATACAAGAGGCTTACGTTCTAGAATTTCGAATATGTTTTTCGATGTTGTGTTCTTTTGTTTTTTCTTTTCCTTGTGATTTGATTGTTCTTTTTGGTTAACCTAAAGTTATTTTAGGAAATTAAATATTAGATTTCTATAAAAGGTTTTGTCTAGTCGGTGGTGGTTGCTCCCATATCCAAGAAGGCCGTGTGCCTCGCCACGTCAGTACTGGGAACCAATTATGGAAATTAATATTTAATGAAATTAATATTTAATGGAATTAATAACTTAAGGTGATTTGGGTCGAACGTGTTAAGTTCCGCAGGAGATCCAAGTCAAAACCTAAAAGAACAAATAGATTAAGTTTTGGATCAAACGTGTTAAGTTCCGCAGGCGATCCAAAATTTAATTTAAAAGAACACATGGTAGCTAGGAAAAGATTCAGACATTTGTACAAAATTTTTGTACAGTGGAACCTCTAGGTTTTCCGAGTAGCAACCAACAATTGGTATCAGAGCTAGGGTTTTGCCTCTGTGTATTTGGTATTAGGTTAATTATGCACATGTCATACATAATTTAGGCAGGTTAATAGTAGGATGTGCTAACTTTGTGGATGCAGGATCCAACTATTATGGCTTTTAGTTATTATGTGTGTGATTGGACCCTTGGACATGTCAAGGGCATTTATATGTGTGTGCATGATTGTATTAAAATACAGCAGGATCTGTATTTAGTTTTATTAGGATTTTATTTTTGATCTAGATACATGTACATTCCTTTTATGGAATATAGGATCAAAAATGTAAAATTCTATTTATGTCGCGGATCGAATCTTGCAAAGCATGGAACCTTCTAAGGACCAGAGGCGCAGCGGAACTAGGAGCAAGATGGATGCGACAGCTAGATCCGGTGGCGGTGGCCAAATATGGCAGCAGCTTGGGATGATAACACACAGAGGACAACTAGAGATAAAAGCCATAATAGTTGAAATTAGATTTTCTATTTATTGCTTTTATATTGTGCTGTGTGTGCATGTTAGTTTACAAGTTTAGTAGGCTAGCATAGTTAAAATTCCTCATTTATAAATAACTAAGTGGGAGAGGGATTTTTAAATAAATCCCATGGTCTCCATTACTGGTTTGTAAGTGATGCAAACAAGCTTGCGCGTTGGCTCTGAGTGCCTTCCTCCATAACGGATGAGCTTGTTTGCGGATCACTAGAACATACTTCCATTTTTGGATGACTATAAGAAGTTAATTAAGAGCGTGTGATCTTCCCCAACGGAAGGGGCATAATCTTATTAATGGACTTAGTGTCAAGTAATGATATACACTTAGACACATCTAATAGTATCCTCCCCATCGGAGTCACTGCTATTATTTGTGTGGCCAAATGATACCAACTATTAATTTTATTTGTCAAAAGTTAGGTTGACAAGATAATAAAATTAATGGGTTAAAACCCTTCTTTTACAAATGTTGAATTTGTATACGTCCACACTAACGTGGCATAGAAAATTCACGGTGTTATGAGGTGTTGGTTAATTTAAAATAGTATTGTTTGAGGAATCAATATTATTCTAAATTTAGAGTTCTGACCAAAAAATTATTTGTGATTCTTAGGATGACTTTCAACCCACTGTCCATCATACTTCAACAGAATAGACTTACTGGACCTAATTACATAGATTGGAAAAGGAACCTGGACATTGTTCTAACTGCTGAAAGCTATAAATTTGTACTGACTGAACCTTGTCCTGATACACCCACTGGTGAATCTACCCAAGAGGAGATTGAATATCATAAGAGATGGGTAAAGGCAGATGAGATGGCGCAGTGTTATATTTTGGCTTCAATGTCAAATGTATTGCAACATCAGCATCAAGATTTACCAACAGCTTATGATATCATGAACAATCTCAAGGAACTCTTTGGTCATCAGGATAGGGCTTCTAGATAAGAAGCTATGAGAAAGATAATGACAGCCACCATGCAAGAGGGTACTCCTGTAAGGGATCATATCCTAAAGATGATGGCTTATCTGAACGAGATACAGATCCTTGGAGGAGAAATTGATGGGGAAACCCAGATCGATATGATCCTCCAAACGCTACCTAGAAGTTTTGAGCAGTTTCGCCTGAACTATAATATAAATAAAAGGATTTATTCATTAGGGGAACTACTGACAGAACTTCAAGCAGCAGAAGGATTATTTCGTCATAATTCTCAAATTCACTATGCTGAAAATGATTCTACTTCTAAACCGAAAGGAAAGAAGAAGAAGAAACAAGCTGGCACAGCAAAGAAAGTGAATAAATCTCAGAGTACGGGATTTAAAGCTGGAGTGAAGAAACCTAAGGGTAAGTGCTTCATCTGCAAGCAGGCAGGACATTGGAAGGCGGACTGTCCTCATAAGAACCAAAACAAAGGTATATCTCATGCTCTAGTTGTTGAAACATGTTTAGCGGTGTTATCTACCAGCACCTGGTGTGTAGATACGGGAGCCACTGATCATGTCTGCAATTCCCTGCAGGGGTTCCAGGAAACCCGACGACTATCTGAAGGAGAGATTACTGTCTACATGGGCAATGCTACTAAAGTGGCAGCTGTTGCAGTGGGAGACGTCTACTTATCTTTTAGTAGAAATAGAAATTTGATTTTAAGAAATTATCTTTATGTACCCAGTTTTAGAAAGAATTTAATTTCAGTTTCTAAACTGTTTTTAAATGGATATTCAGTTTCCTTTAGTAACGATGTAGTTATTAAAAGAAATAAAGTGATTATCTGTACTGGTGCATTATTTGGCAATTTGTATACTTTAAATCCAATTTCTTCCACAAAGCAAAACATGGAAATTTATAACTCATCTTCTAATTCTAATAAGAGAAAAGAACCTTCGGAAATGAACCAAGCATATCTTTGGCATCTAAGGCTTGGTCATATTAACTTAAGTAGGATTCAGAGGCTTATAGCCGATGGACTTTTGAGTTCATTAGAGTTGGAAAATTTTCCAACTTGTGAATCCTGCTTAGAAGGTAAAATGACCAAAAGGCCGTTCAAGGCCAAGGGGTATAGAGCCAAAGAAGTGTTAGAATTGGTTCACTCTGATTTGTGTGGTCCTATGTCTGTCCAAGCAAGAGGAGGTTTTGAATATTTTGTCTCTTTCATAGACGATTATTCAAGATACGGATACATTTACCTAATGCGCCGCAAGTCCGAGTGCTTTGATAAGTTCAAAGAATACAAGGCTGATGTGGAGAAACGATTAGGTAAAAGTATCAAGACATTACGATCTGATCGTGGTGGCGAATACCTCTTAGGAGAGTTTAGGAATTACTTATCAGAGGCTGGGATTCAATCCCAATTGTATGCACCGGGAACACCCCAATAGAATGATGTAGCAGAACGAAGGAATAGGACTCTTATGGAAATGGTTAGATCGATGATGAGTTATTCAGAATTACCAAATTCATTTTGGGGATATGCTCTGGAAACAGCAGTATACGTTCTGAACTTAGTACCTTCTAAATCAGTTTCTTCTACTCCCATAGAATTGTGGAATGGGCGAAAACCCAGTCTAAGACATATTCGGATTTAGGGTAGTCCAGCACATGTGCTAAAACCGGATGCTGATAAGTTAGAATCTCGTACAGAAGTTCGCGTGTTTGTAGGATATCCCAAAGGAACGAAAGGAGGTTTATTTTATAGTCCTAAAGACCAGAAGGTCATTGTTAGCACCAATGCCCAGTTTTTAGAAGAAGACTATATAATGGATCATAAGCCCAGTAGTAAAGTTGTTTTAGAAGAATTTAGAGAGGACATGTCTACTTCAAGTACCAACAAGACAAGATGAAGTACCACAAGAGACGCAACACGTGTCACACATGATACACAACCACAGACGGTGCCTCGTCGTAGTGGGAGGGTTGTAAGGCAGACTGAAAGATTCATGTTTTTGGGAGAGTCTTCGGACTTGATCCCGGTAAACATGAACCTGATCCCCGAACATATGATGAAGCACTCCAAGATATAGCAAGATCTTGGCAAAAGGCAATGAATTCGAAATAGAGTCTATGTACTCTAATAAGGTCTGGGAGCTTGTAGAACCACCTGATGGTGTAAAAGCCGTTGGATGCAAGTGGATCTACAAAAGGAAAAGAGGGACAGACGGGAAGGTAGAAACCTTCAAAGCTAGGCTTGTTGCGAAAGGGTACACTCAGAAAGAGGGAATCGATTATGAGGAAACCTTTTCACCGGTAGTCATGCTTAAGTCTATACGGATACTCTTATCCATTGCTGCTCATATGGATTATGAGATTTGGCAAATGGATGTCAAGACAGCTTTCCTTAATGGAAGTCTTGAAGAGAACATCCATATGAAGCAACCAGAAGGATTTATTGAAAAAGGCAAAGAGCATCTAGTGTGCAAGCTCAATCGGTCCATTTATGAACTAAAGTAAGCTTCAAGATCTTGGAACATCCGGTTTAATGAAGTAATCCAGTCATATGGATTTATTCAAAGTCCGGATGAGTCTTGTGTATATAAGAAGTGTAACGGAAACGTGGTGGTATTTCTTGTACTATACGTAGATGATATTTTGTTAATTGGCAACAATGTCAAGGTATTATCAGACGTAAGGGTATGGTTGTCCAAACAATTTGATATGAAGGACTTAGGAGATTGTGCACACATTCTTGATATCAAAGTTATAAGGGATCGTAAGAAAAGAATGTTGTGTCTGTCCCAAGCTTCATATATAGATACAATCCTTGCTCGTTTTAGTATGCAGGATTCCAAGAAAGGTTTTTTACCTTTTAGACATGGAGTAGCTCTATTTAAAGAGATGTCTCCGAAGACGTCAAAAGAGATAGAGGACATGAAAGCAGTTCCTTATGCTTCGGTTGTAGGAAGCCTAATGTATGCAATGCTATGTACGAGACCTGATATCTGTTTTGCTGTAGGCATGGTCAGCAGATATCAAAGTAACCCTGGACAAGGACATTGGACTGCGGTAAAGCATATATTAAAGTACCTGAGAAGGACTAGAGATTATATGCTAGTTTACCAAGCAGACGATCTGCTCCCTGTGGGTTACACGGATTCATATTTCCAATCAGATAGGGATAACAGTAAGTCTACATCAGGCTATGTGTTTACTTTAGGAGGTGGAGCCATTTCATGGAGGAGTGTTAAGCAGAAATGCGTTTCGGACTCAACCATGGAAGCTGAGTATGTAGCAGCCTCTGAGGCAGCTAAAGAAGCAGTATGGCTCAGGAACTTTCTAATGGACTTAGATGTGATTCCAGGTCTGCCCAAAATCATCACAATTTATTGTGATAATAGCGATGCAGTTGCAAACTCGAAGGAACCATGAGCCCATAAGGCAAGTAAACATATAAAGCGCAAGTACCACCTGATATGAGATATCGTGAAGCGAGGAGAAGTTGTCATCGCCAAGATTGCATCAGCGGATAACCTAGCAGATCCTTTCACTAAGGCCCTTCCGGCGAAAGCTTTCGATCGGCATGTGGAGGGAATGGGAATCAGATGTATGGTAGAAGATATGGCAGCTTAGTCATTAGTATAAGTGGGAGATTGTTGGAGTGTATACTGAAAGCCTAAGCTTTGTAAACATTCATTATGAATAAAGAATCACATTTGGTCAAATTGTCTACATTTGTTTGTAGTTGTTCATTTAATTTATATTGTAGATAACATAGTATGTGGTGTCACATACAGAAGATGATGTTATCAGTACCTTATAAATTATAAACAGTAGCTCACGACTAAAATGGAAAGGAACAACCCATTAGAAGGTCGTAGTGTAATTAGGTATTAGTTTATCTTGACTATATAATTACACTAGTACACTCAGAGTGTATTGAGTAAGACCATTTGAGGTCGTTTCTTTTATACTGACTTTATAAAGGAACAAAGACCTCAGTTATTATGGAAGTGTGTGCTCTTAATCCTAATATAATAACAAGCACATACATTTGATATTTATTTCTTTAATTTATCAATGGGTGAGATTTAGTTCGATGAATCAATAAACCCGATAAGTTGGGAAATGATATCACTTATAGTGTGTGTTGTTGATTATAGAAGGAAACTGTGTCCTAGAGATACTAGGTTGATAATGTCCCCAAGAGGAGCTCATAAGGATTGTCATGTTAAATCCTGCAGGTGGACTTAGTACTACATGACGATAAGGTTGAGTGGTACTACTCTTGGACTTAGATATTAATTAAATGAGTTGTCAGTAACTCACTTAATTAGTGGACATTCGATATCTTAAACACAGGGAGACTAACACACTCATAATAAGAAGGAGCCCAAAAATGTAATTTGCGATTGGTGCGGTAGTTCAATAATAGTTCTCTAGTGGAATGAATTATTATTGATAAAATTAAGTTGTGTGTTCGGGGCGAACACGGGATGCTTAATTTTATCGGGAGACCAAAACCAATTCCTCCTCTCTGTCCCTATCGTAGCCTCTTATTTATAGAGTTCTATACCCACCTATACCCACCTTCTATACCCACCAATAGGGGGCCGGCCAAGCTAGCTTGGGAACCAAGCTAGGGCCGGCCTAGGTATAAAATTGGGTGGCCGACCCTAGCTTGAACCCAAGCTAGTGGGGGCTGACCAAATTAAATTTAAAAGGGATTTTAATTTTAATTTTTATTATGTGGAAGAAATAATTTATTAAAGAGAATTAAAATTAAAATATCTCTCTTGTAAAAGATCTACAAAAGATTAAAGAAAGAGATTAGATCTCTTTCCTTATTTGTAGATTGGTGAGATATTTTATTTTCTCTTTAAAATTATTCACATGTTGATAAAATTAAAATTATAGAAATTTCCTTTATCAACCATGAAGAGATTTTTAAAGAGAAATTTTATTTTTAAAATTTCTGAAAACAAATTAGGAAGTTTTAATTGTTGATTAAAACTTGTCTAATTTTTCCTTCATTGATGTGGCCGGCCATTGGTTTTGATTTGGGAAATTTTATTTTATTTTTCTCAATTAAATCATGTCAACGAAATTAAGGAAATTTTATTGTAATTAAATTTCCTAATTTACCTAGGCCAAGGAATATAAAAGAAGGGGTAGGGGTGCCTTCATGAGACACAACCTCTATTATTTTCTCTCCCTCTTTTGTTCCTTGGTGTGGCCGACCATCCTTTCCCTCTCTTCCTCTTGTGGTGGCCGAACCCCTCTATTCCCTTGGAGCTCTTGTGGTGGCCGGATACTACTTGGAGAAGAAGAAGAAGAAGGAGAGGAAGCTAGCATCTCTTGGAGCTATGTTGGTGTTTTGATTTTCTTCCTTGGTGAAGCTTCTTTCTTTGTTGCCGAACCTAGCTAGGAGGAGAAGAAGGTGGTTGGTGATTTCTCATCTCGGAAGATCGTTGCCCACACAACGTCCGAGGTTAGAAGAGGAATACGATAGAAGATCAAGAGGTTTTTCTACAAGGTATAACTAGTAATTTTTCTTTCCGCATCATACTAGTTATTTATGGAAATAATACCAAATACAAGAGGCTTACGTTCTAGAATTTTGAATATATTTTTCGATGTTGTGTTCTTTTGTTTTTTCTTTTCCTTGTGATTTGATTGTTCTTTTTGGTTAACCTAAAGTTATTTTAGGAAATTAAATATTAGATTTCTATAAAAGGTTTTGTCTAGTCGATGGTGGTTGCTCCCATATCCAAGAAGGCCGTGTGCCTCGCCACGTCAGTACTGGGAACCAATTATGGAAATTAATATTTAATGGAATTAATAACTTAAGGTGATTTGGGTCGAACGTGTTAAGTTCCGCAGGAGATCCAAGTCAAAACCTAAAAGAACAAATAGATTAAGTTTTGGATCAAACGTGTTAAGTTCCGCAGGCGATCCAAAATTTAATTTAAAAGAACACATGGTAGCTAGGAAAAGGTTCAGACCTTTGTACAAAATTTTTGTACAGTGGAACTGTAGGATCGAAAAGAATTTAGATATCTCCACAATGACATGATATTGTCCACTTTGGGCCTAAGCCCTAATGGTTTTTGCTCTTGGGCTCTACCCAAAAGGCCTCATGTCAATGGAGATATCTTTCTCTTATAAACCCATGATCTTTTCCATGTGTTTTCAATATGGGACTATGTTTGCAACCTTACAACCCCAACAATCCCCCCCTCAAACAAAGGACCATGGGCTTCCCACGTCCGATCCTTGACCCACCAGGTCTTCCTGCCCCTCGGTCTACCCGACCTACTAGGACTTCCTTACCTAGCCGCAACTAGGACTTCCTGCCCCTCGGTCTACCCGACCTACTAGGACTTCCTGCCTGGTGTCTGGTCCTCTTGATCCGAACATAGGAGCCCCCACTTTCTTTGTTCGAGGTCAATATTGTACTCACATGGTTCAATTAGACCATAACTCTTGTGCACAGTCGGTGGTTAAACCTTCTGGCAGTCCGGGCTCTGATACCAATTGTAGGATCGAAAAGAATTTTAGATATCTCCACAATAGCATGATATTGTCCACTTTGGGCCTAGACCCTCATGGCTTTGCTCTTGGGCTCTCCCCAAAAGGCCTCATGTCAATGGAGATATCTTTCTCTTATAAACCCATGATCTTTTCCATGTGTTTTCAATATGGGACTATGTTTGCAACCTTACAACCCCAACAATCCCCCCCTCAAACAAAGGACCATGGGCTTCCCACGTCCGATCCTTGACCCACCAGGTCTTCCTGCCCCTCGGTCTACCCGACCTACTAGGACTTCCTTACCTAGCCGCAACTAGGACTTCCTGCCCCTCGGTCTACCCGACCTACTAGGACTTCCTGCCTGGTGTCTGGTCCTCTTGATCCGAACATAGGAGCCCCCACTTTTTTTGTTCGAGGTCAATATTGTACTCACATGGTTCAATTAGACCATAACTCTTGTGCACAGTCGGTGGTTAAACCTTCTGGCAGTCCGGGCTCTGATACCAATTGTAGGATCGAAAAGAATTTAGATATCTCCACAATGACATGATATTGTCCACTTTGGGCCTAAGCCCTAATGGTTTTGCTCTTTGGTGCGGTGAGCGTGGACCATGGGTTTTCAATATGGGACTATGTTTGCAACCTTACAACCCCAACAATCCCCCCCCTCAAACAAAGGACCATGGGCTTCCCACGTCCGATCCTTGACCCACCAGGTCTTCCTGCCCCTCGGTCTACCCGACCTACTAGGACTTCTTGCCTGGTGTCTGGTCCTCTTGATCCGAACATAGGAGCCCCCACTTTCTTTGTTCGAGGTCAATATTGTACTCACATGGTTCAATTAGACCATAACTCTTGTGCACAGTCGGTGGTTAAACCTTCTGGCAGTCCGGGCTCTGATACCAATTGTAGGATCGAAAAGAATTTAGATATCTCCACAATTGCATGATATTGTCCACTTTGGGCCTAAGCCCTCATGGTTTTGCTCTTGGGCTCTACCCAAAAGGCCTCATATCAATGGAGATATCTTTCTCTTATAAACCCATGATCTTTTCCATGTGTTTTCAATATGGGACTATGTTTGCAACCTTACAACCCCAACAGGAACCTCTAGGTTTTCCGAGTAGCAACCAACACTTCCTGTATCAATGAAAACGCGGTGAATAGTATAGTTAGCTATTACCGCTTTGATGAGGAGAGCGTCGTCATGCGGCACTTCAACTCCCTCCAAGTCCCTGGGCCCGAAACTGATTTCGGGTCCGCTCGCCCGTTCTTGGCTGCAGCCGACAGCATGGATCTGAAGCTACCTGACGCTCGCCTTCCTTGCTCTGTTGGAGTCTCCTCCAGTCGGCCCGCCAGCTATAATGTTGATTTTGCCTCGGGAAGTGTTATTTCTATTTTCTTCTTCCCGAGCGGACGGTCTAGGCCACTCCCTAGACATTCGAGGATTCTCACGCCTCGTAGTATGATGCCGCTCGGGAGTCTGTCTTTGTCGCCTGTCGGGTATCGTCCGATCGGTATCACGAGGTCTCTGTCGCCTGTCAGATGATGGCGATCGATGGCCGCCGCTCCGGGGAACGGGGTGGGCGATCAGGGGAAGGCTACGGCAATCTCTTGTGTTGTGCGTGTCCGTCCGGTGGAATGAGCAAAACATTGGGGTCCATACCTTCTTTTTTGGTTTGGGCCGCTCGGCAAATACTTTTTGAATGTCGTGGGATCTTGCTTGTTGCGGTGGGCAAGCTGCTTCAGCTCGCGGTCCTCTGGGCGGCTGATGAGCAGTATGAGGCTTCCGCTCGGTAGGGGTTGACCGCTCAGTTGAAACGTCTTTTCTTCGGGCCGCTTGGGCTTCCTCCACATTGATGTATTCATTGGCCCGATGTAGCATATGATCGTAGTCTCGGGGCGGCTTCCAAATGAGCGAGCGGAAGAAGTCCCCGTCCACGAGGCCTTGTGTGAATGCATTCATCATCGTTTCTGAGGTGGCCGTTGGAATGTCCATGGCCACCTGGTTGAATCGCTGGATATAAGCTCTGAGCGGCTCTCTGGACTCTTGCTTGATGGCGAACAAGCTGACACTTGTTTTCTGATAACGCCGACTGCTTGCAAAGTGGTGGAGGAAGGCCGTGCGGAAGTCTTTGAAACTTGTGATGGATCCGTCCGGCAACCTCCGAAACCACCGTTGAGCCGATCCCGAGAGGGTGGTAAGGAAAACCCGACACTTCACTCCATCTGTGTATTGATGAAGGGTAGCGGTGTTGTCGAACTTACCCAAATGATCGTCCGAGTCGGTGGTTCCGTTGTATTCACCGATCGCCGGGGGCACATAGTGCTTGGGCAGAGGGTCTCGCAGAATGGCCTCCGAGAATTGCCGATTGATCCGCTCGGGAGAAGCGTCCGCTCGGGGGGCCTTGCCTTTTCTGTTGTCTCGTATTGGCACTTCGTCTGATGAAGATCCTCGCTCACGATTAACTGCTGCGGCTTCAGGAGGCGTGCGGAATAGGGCCCGATGAAATGGAACCGTGGCATGAGGTGCTTCCGCTCGGCCTCCTGATGCGGACGTCGCTTGTTGCTCCATCCGCTCGGCTTGTGCCTTCTATTTTTGTTCCACAAGCTTAGCTGCCCTTGACTCGATCAGAGCGTCGAGCTCCTCCATGGAGAGCGTCACTGTATGTGGTCGTCCAGCTTCGTCCATTTCTTCCGATCGGATGCAGGAGCGTTCCCACAGACGGCGCCAAATTGATCCTATCTGAATCGCTGAATCAATGGACGCTGGGCACGTGGCGCTCTCCTAGTTGCTGACGTAGATCTCTGACCGGTCGTACGGAGCTCCGGCGAACCTGCAAAGAAGTCGGGCCGGGAAGGGGTTCCTGGTGACGACCCTCCGACGCTCAAGTCAGGCAAGTGGACAGCAAAGAAGTGGCTCCGAATATCAGAGAATGTGTACCTCCGGCGAAGTGTGAGGCTCCTTATATAGAGCTGGGAAGGGACTCACACACACATACTGAGGCGAATACGTGTCCTCAGCCCATACCTCCGTATGGCCTTGTCAGAAAAGCTTACCTGACACCATATTGCTATAGTCCGAGCACATCTCTGATGGGACAGCGGAACCCTCTGTCATAAGATTATGCATATGGCCTACTCGTCAAACATACCCGCTGTCAGAAGATGTTCCCT
Organism: Zingiber officinale; assembly: GCF_018446385.1. NCBI lineage: Eukaryota > Viridiplantae > Streptophyta > Magnoliopsida > Zingiberales > Zingiberaceae > Zingiber > Zingiber officinale. Next base: position 19,496,470 of record NC_056004.1, read on the forward strand.
TGTCCTTTTCTCCTTTTACTCCATGCCGAGCGTCCGGCCGGTCGGCCGCTCCCTCGCGTTTGGCCGGTCGTATGTGCTGGCTCGCCTTAATCTTATTCTTGGTCGTGTGCTCTGTGGACTATTCGCAGTGTTGCTACTTTATGTCTTCGACCGAGCGGGCTACCCGCTCAGCCATACGACTCTGTTCAACATGAGCGTCGGAACCCCGGCTCCCCGCCGGGGTGTCTTTGCTTCCGTTTAGACCCCGGTAGGCCGGTTGGTCCACTTTTGTCCAGTCAGCCATTTAACCTTTTGACTTCCACGTGGCGTTGACTCCCCGGAACGAGGGTCCCCTGTTCTTACCGCCGGATCAAGGGGAGTGACTGTGAGGGCGCGTTCCCAAGAAGGGAACTTAGGCGTCGATCCAACTTAGAACCATTTTGAAACTCGAAGTTGAGATCTTGACTAGATTTCGGTCTCGGTGAGATATTCTGTTTAATTATAAACTGTGCTAACACTCTGTTTTATAGGATATATAATTTACATTTGCCTCCGGACTAACATTTTCTTGCAGGAAGGAGATTGCAGGAAAATAAGGGTTCGGGCGCCCAGAGCCTCCTATATAAGGAGGGTGAAGGCTAGAGCAAAGAGGACAGACAACACACGACTACACCTTCTGACGCTTGTGATCCTGCGCTGTGCTCCTGCGACGAAGCTTCTCCGACAAACGCACTGATTTCATTTTCTTTATTAGTTGTCGGTACTTATTTCATTTTAGCATCTCTGTACTTCAAATTCTGTAATCATCATTCTATATTGCTAGTGGATTGCCCAACGAAAGCACTCGACGAGTGTGGGCCTTGGAGTAGGAGTCAACCAAGGCTCCGAACCAAGTAAAAAGGTTCGTGTTAGCATTGTACTTTTTTCGTTGTCCTCTTTTCCACTGCTTACTCTACGATAATTCTTTCCGATCGATATTCACCCCCTCTATTGAATTACACGATCCAACAATTGTGATATCTTGAAAATGAGAAGTTGACTTTTACTCTTAAGGAGTTTGAAATATGCCATTAAGAAACTTGAAGTTTTAAGCTTAAGACATACAATCTCGAGTGTGATGTGGGAGTAGCAGATAGGACATCTGAGCAATATAACATATCCTCTATCTGCTAACCTTTTATCAGTAAATCATTCTAACCATCTTCTAATTAAAGATCTGCCTTGAGTTCGAATCCTCTCGCCATTTCCTTTCTTCTATTTTCTTCTCTGCCAATGGGACAGCGGCCAAAGGTTACTAGTGGTGGCAAGGCATGTAACGTGTGAGGGAAGAGACATTGGCGACGAATGTATCCATTGAGGGAAGAGCCCTCAATGCTGTCTGCTGTAAAGATGGTTGTCAACAGTGTTAGGGTCTGCTCGCGGTGGTCGGAGACAGGCGATGCACAAGGTGTCTTCCATCTTCTTACTCAGGCTAGAGAGGGGCCGATAACGCACAATAAGGAAGAAGATGGCAACTTCTTCCTCGTAGCAGGGGTGGACCTGTTGGTGCGCTTAGCACTAACGATCTAACTCAAATTTTGATGAATGACAAAGTAGGTCAAGTTAGTTTCATTGTGATCTAACGCTGTGACCAAGTGTGCAGGAGAAGCCCAAGTAGGTCAACAGGCCGACCAGATAACTGGCACGAAGCCCAGATAGGTTGACAAGACGACCAGATAGCTGGCACGAAGTCCAGCTAGGTCGACGGGCTGACCTGATAGCTGGCACGAAATCCAGATGGGTCGAAGGGATGACCGGGTGTCTGGCAGGTAAGTTAAGGTAAGTCACTAGAGGGAAGTGACTGTGAGGACGTGTTCCCGGGAAAGGAACTTAGGCGCTGATCCAACTTAGAATCATTTCGGAACTCTAAGTTGAGATCTTAACTAGATTCTGGTCTGGTGAGATAGAATCTAATTACTACTCATTCCTTATATAACTGTGCTAATACTTTGTTTTACAGGGTAGTATAATTTGCATTTCACCTCGGACTAACGTTTTCTTGCAGGTAGCTGGAAAATAGAGGTCCGGACGTCCAGAAGGGATCCAAGCACCCGGACGGTCCGAGCGCACGGATCCCTCCCGGGCGCCCAAAATGCAAGTTTTATCCCGAAGCGATGTCGCAACGCAGAGCGCTCTGATTGGCTGGGCTACATCACAGTCCAAGCGCTCAGAAAGGATCCGGGCACCCGAAGCCTCCTATTTAAGGAGGTCTTCTCCAGAGCTTCAGAACAACAACAACGACTTTCAACACTTGCTCTACCGCGCTGTGCTCCTACGACGCTGTGAAGTTTCTCCGACAACGTGCTGCTAAGAATTTCTTTTTCCTTTATTCTGTTGTCGGTATTCCTTTTAAAAATAGTTCCTGTACTTACACTTGTAACATTTTTATGAACTGCTAGTGATTGCCCAACGAAAGCACTCGACGAGTGCGGGCCTTGGAGTAGGAGTCGACAAAGTTCCAAACCAAGTAAATCAGATTGTGTTAGCATTGTTCTTTTTCTCTTCCGCTGCTTACTCTCGATACGATAATTTTTTTTAAAATCGCTATTCACCCCCCTCTAGCGAATTTCTCGATCCAACAAGTGGTATCAGAGTAGGTACCGCTCTGATTTGGTGCAACCACCAATCAGAAAAGGGGGTGAAATTCCTTTTTAATTTTTTTCGGTGTTCAGTTTTATGTTAGAATCCAAACTAATATCGTTACCTTTTTGGAAATTTTCTCATAGCAATTAATCTAAATTGGTACAACACTACTTCAATTTTAGATACCTTTTATTTTATATACCGCACTATTAATCCAAGACCAAGTCTTGGGATCTCTTATTTTTTTTTTGTGTGCAAGGTAAAAATGTCTCAAATCGAAGGCTTCAGCATAGTCCATCCTCCTCTATTCAACGGTGATGACTTTCCCTACTAGAAGAAGCGAATGGAGGTCTACTTGAAGACCGACTTCGACCAATGGTTCAGCATCACCAGAGGAAACAAGGCACCGGTCGACAACTCCGGAAATCCACTGGACCCGGAACAGTGGACTCCGGACATGAAAAAGAAAGTCTCGACGGACTTCAAAGCTCTCAACACACTACAATGCAGGCTGACGAGGGAAGAGCTGAACCGAGTGGGTCCACACCAAAATATGAAGGAGTTATGGGATAAGCTGGTCGAACTACACGAAGGAACGAGCGACGCTGTTCGCTCTCCGCAAGTGTACGGAAATGTCGCAAGTAATATAAAAGATTATCGTATCCACAGGGACTGGAATAAGCACTAGAAATGTCTCAATGCGAATTAGTCAAACAACTATCCAATCGTTTCAAAAGCAAAGTAAGGTAAACAAATCTAATCTTAAAGATCAACTAACAAGAGTTTAGTGTTTTGGGGTATGATAAAGGGAGATTCTAGGAGTTTCGGTTTCTTTGTATGATTTCTCGAATGTAAATGGTTCACCAATTCTTATCCCTCAATTGCCAAACATGTAGAAAGTTGCTGGTTCTCTCTTGCAATAGACAACCGGCTAAGGACTGAGAAATGTATCTAAATAGGATTAATTAGACATGAACCTATGTTGTCCTTACACAGAAGTGCACCTATTACTATGCCTTCCTCGGATATCAACGTAGAAGCCCACGACTTATCAATCTATCAGGATACAAGAAACTAATCACAAAATCCATCCTACTCTCTTGAATATTCCTATTTCCTCTTCAAGATTGTCTCTCAAACGTCCTTACACGGGCTTGCACCTGTCACGTGGATCCCTCGGATGATCGAGTGAGAGTTTATCTTTACAAAGTCCATAAGAAATTCAAACAATTAATCAAGAATGAGAATTAAGCACAAATCATCTTTAATCGTTCAAGATCCAATTGATACAAGCAAGATAATGTCATTGAAACAAGAGAATGGAAAATCCATAAGAGATTACATCAATCCATCATACAAATACTCCCTTCATCCTAGAATACAAGATCTACTTCATGAATCGAGGAAGAAAACCCGAAGAAATAGAGAATATAAGCATTCCTTAAATCCCCAATCCAAGAAACCAAGAAAAGGGGGGAAAGAGAAAACTTATCTACGAAGAAGCTTCGTCTTCGGATCCAATCCTCGCTCCGGAGCCGAAATCGCCAAGAACTCCCCTTGAATCGCCCAGAAATCCTCCCAAGAATGGGAGGAAACCACCAAATCTTGTCTTCTCCCAAAGGGGGAGAGATCCCCTTTCAATTCATGAAGGAGGGTTTAAATAGAGGAGGGAATCGGGCGCCACACGGCCCCGTGACACGGCCGTGTGAGATTCACACGGCCATGTCCTCTGCCAAAACTGCACGGCCGTGTGGTTCACACGGCCACAGCCTGCTTAGTCTCTGGAAATGCTACACGGCCGTGTGGTGCACACGGCCACAGCCTGCTTAGTCTCTGGAAATGCTACACGGCCGTGTGGTGCACACGGCCACAGCCTGCTTAGTCTCTGGAAACCTCACACGGCCGTGTAGATCCACACGGCCATGTAAGGCTTCTGCTCTGGTTGGCTTCAAATCTTGACACGGCCGTGTGAAGTTCACACGGCCATGTCATTCTCCACTTCTGTTGGTGCCAAACTCCACACGGCCCGAGCTCCATACCAGTGCAGGGTCGTGTGAGGTACACGGCCCGGTGCTTTCTCCCTTTGTTTCCTCCAATGCTTGCCCAAAGATGTAGATTCTTCACCAAATTGACTCCTGTGTACAGAAAATGCACAAAAAGAAGATCTCCGAACCAAAAGAGTAAATATGCTAAAAGGAAAGCTAGAAGTATAAAAATGCATAGATCAAGCATGCTCAAAGTATGTAAATGTGCGTAAAAACATGCATAAAAGAGTATATAATCTACGCACATCACACCCCCAGACTTAAACTTTTGCTTGTCCTCAAGCAAAATGCCGCAGTCTAAATTCATATGCTCTACAACACATTCATAAAACCTAGTGCACTTTCCTAACTCTATCAAAAAGTTTCATTAGAAAGCATGATCATAGAAACAAGTAAAGTATGGTTCAAGCATAAGAATCCTGTGCACAATGTAAAAGTAACTCAACACTCTTCAAGTTTCAATCCATGTCCTAGTCAAGTCGTCATCAAATTTGAATTCCTAGTGTTTCCAGTGAAAGACAAGTAACCAGTGATAGGCACTTACTCACCATTCACTTGGTTCATATTTCTCAACTAACCCAAGGTCTCAAAGGTGTGCTCAATCTCAAGAGAAGCTAAACAGTCATTTCCCCAGTAACCTAACTCGGTCTCAAAGGGGTGACTTGCTAGATTCCACTCATGACAACTGTTTTTTATATCCCTTATTATTTTTTTTTTATAAGTGTTTGCATTGTGTAAAACTTATTCACAAATGTAATTTTTATCACACATGTTGGGATATTTTGATTTTTCCAAATGAGCTTTAATGATTTGAGCCTCATCCAGTAACCAAAATGAAAGTTGAGAAATCACCATGGAAACCAAGTACTAAGCAAACAAGATGAATCATGACTATTTCAATGACATCAACTATTCAAGCATCAAGCACAAGTGTAGTGAAGATAAAATCCTTAAGGTTGAACCAAAACTAAAACTCATCACCATAAGATTCTTAGCTTGTTTCATGCTACCCAAGATAGAGAAAAGAAGTACATAAAGTTTACTACTAGCATCATTCGAACATCATGAATCAAGACAATACTCGTGCTAACATCTCACTTGAATCCAAGAAAGCATATAAGTGAAGATTTGATGTTCTCAAAAAAAAATTTTTTTTCCATGATTATTTCAAAAACAAGCAAAATAAAGCAACAAGCAATGGAAATAAGAACCAACATGAAAAACTAACAAAAACAAAAAGAAACTGAAAACCAAACTAAACAGTACATAACACCCCCCCAGACTTAAACTTTTCATCGTCCCGATGAAATCAATATGGTGGAGGAGGTGGAGGTGGACGAGGGAAAGGAGGTCTACGACGTGGTTGGCCAATAGGAAAACTAGGAAAACCTGGAATCTCACCCAAAGATCTATGATACTCATATAAAGCATCTACTTGTTGGCTAGTAAGCATCATGCTCTGCATAAAATCTCTCATCCTAGCCTGATCAGTATCATAATCCTGCACAAACTCAGCCACTTGACCTTGGAAATTCCTCGTAAACTGAAAATGATTTTGTACCTCCCTAAACTGATCATCAGATAAAGAGAAGCGCCCCTCCAACATTTTTCGTTGGGAATCTTGCTTCTCATGAAGTGATTCTAGAGACGTACGAAAATCTGAAAAATCAAACCTAGAAGATCCCGTGCCATATGCAAAAGAATGCCTAGCGGGCTCCATAAAACTAGAAGGCTGCGGGTGTCCATATGACGAGGGCTCATGATGTGGCTCAGTGTCTCCAGGTATAGAAGGGTTATCCTCAGAATCTAACTCGAAAATTACCCAATTAGCCGGGTTACGAATAGTAGTTCGTTCAGGAAAAGGAAGGGGCAGAGGAGAACCACTCCTCCTAGGAAACGCAAAACCATTCTCATCCCGAACGATCATTTTCATAGCAAGACATGCATCAATGTCAATCATGTCATTACCATGAATTATTTCCAACCCATCAACATCAAGATTTAAATTACAAGCTATTCGGGTAATCAAACCACCAAAAACAATTGATCCCGATGACGCCCTAGTAGATCTTAATAAGGTTTGAACAAAATGAAAACCAGAATCAAATTCAACCTTATAAAGCATAGCCCATAAAGCATAAAGCTCTATCTTTTTAACCACCCCATCACTCTCTCCCCTACCAAAAATAGTTTTACCCATGACTCTATGTAGGTACTTAAAAATGGGGTTTTGCATATGGGATGCCTTAGCTCTTGAAGGCTCATAAGGTTGATCTAACCCAGTTATTGCATTCCAAAAATGATTCCAATTAAACCTTGGATCAAACCTACGAGGGCTACCGGTGGTTAATCCAAAACAAGAATTAAAGTCACTAAATGCCCATAGAAATTCTTGATTCATTAGTCTAAAAGAGATTTTTCCAAAATAATCATCTTCATTAGTAAAATGGACATCCAATGAACTCAAAAATTCCAAAACAAGACGAGGATATGTAGGCAAATAAGTGTACATAATATCACTCCAATCCAAAAACCCAATCATCAAATCTACATCTTCCCTAATTCCAAGCATATCAAGAACAGTTGGGTCCATATATCTAGTACACACTATCTTTCTATTGACAAGAATTACAAATCTAGTTTCTTGATCATCATTTCTAAACACAATATTGAATTCATTGTCATTACCTTCATTGCGTGAAGTCCTTTTGCCTTTGCCCTTCACTGGTTGCTTTCCTTTGTCCCTTGATGGCTCCCTCTCTTTGTCTCCACTAGATCCACCACCTCCTTTGCGAAGTCTCTTCAAAATATTGGACATCTTGATGAGTTTAGATAGGGGAAGAATTATCTAGAGTTGTGGAACTCAAAGAACAAAACTTCAAAGAACAAAAGATCTTAGGTTAAGAGAACAAAAAGTTCAAGTTTTAGAGAGGAGGAGAATCGGATCTAAGAGATCTCGAGAGATTAGAGAGGAGTTTTTAAGAGATTGGGAGAGAAAGATATGTTTTGGAGAGCTGGGGGTGTGCGGAACATGGCCAAGATCTGGCCGTGCGAGGTAGGAGGAAGACTTTAATAGTTCTCCTACACGGGCCGTGTAGATCTACACGGCCTCCCCCTCTTCCTTCTCTGGATTCCTGACACGGCCGTGTCTGTGACACGGCCTAAACCTCTTCTTTCACCGGTTTCTTCGCACGGCCGTGTCTGAGACACGGCCTCTTCATCTTTTCTCTCGGGATTCTTTACACGGCCGTGTCTAGGGCACGGCCTATACCTTTTTCTCCTCGGGAGATCCCACACGGCCGTGTCTAGATGACACGGCCCAAGCACTTCCCTTCTCTGCAACCTTTGCCTGGCCGTGTATAGCACACGGCCTGACTCTATTTTGCACCTAACCTGAAAACAAAATCAAAAGAATGCATCAAACTAAAAGAAATTACAATACAAATCAAAACTAACTAAAAGAACCCTTGGGTTGCCTCCCAAGAAGCGCTTGTTTAAGGTCTTTAGCTCGACCAAACTTTATCATTCGCTTCTTTTCCTCGCCCTTGGAGGACAGATATACTTTTCGTTTTTGTTGGGAGATCTTCTCCCAACATCTTCCACCACATTGTCTCCTTCATTTGGTGGCCTTCCATGAGGATGAAAATTCCATTCCTCAAGTTTATAAATGCTTGTCCTGCTACAAGCATTTAAAAGAGACGAGACATGGTTAGGGATATTAGATAAATCATATTCCAACTTTTCCTTACCAATTACCAAAGAAAGCTTATGATTTTTGACATCAATTATAGCTCCAGCTGTAGCAAGGAAAGGTCTTCCTAATATGATAGGAATCCTAGGGTCCTCTTCCATGTCCAACACGACAAAGTCTGTGGGAATGACATTCCCATCCACCTCTACTGGCACATCTTCTATAATACCCAAAGGGTACCTGCAGGAATGATCGGCAAGTTGAAGTGCCATAGTAGTAAGTTTAATGTTTTTGAGACCTAATTTATTACAAATTGAATAGGGAATGAGGCTAACACTCGCCCCCAAATCACAAAAAGCTTTTTCAAAAAATTCTTTTCCTATGTTGCAAGGAATATAAAAGCTCCCTGGGTCCTTCAGTTTTGGAGAAGTGTTCTTCTCAAAAATAGCACTACATTCCTCACTAAGCGCAATGGTCTCGACCTCTCCTCTTCTTCTCTTATTTGACATGAGATCCTTCAGGAATTTGGCAAATTTAGGCATTTGTAGAATAGCATCAATAAGAGGTACCTCTACACAAATTTCCTTAACCTTTTCAAGAAACTTGCCAAATTCTTCATCCTTCTTGAGCATTGTAAGTCTCTGAGGAAAAGGGACAACTTTGCTCTGATGGTTCAGTGGAAGAGTCTCTTCAACCTCAATGGTACTCTCCTCTTTAGCTTGAATCTGATTTGGTATAGGAGGAGAGAGCTCTTCTTCTTTTTGTATCCCTTTTGAAGCAGTCACTTGGGAGTCTCCCAAGGTCCGTCCGCTCCTAAGCTCAATCCTATTGCAATGCTCCATAGGATTCACATCAGGTTTTCCTGGAAGCTGTCCTGGTGCTCTGGATGATGAGGAAGCTAGTTGGGCAATTTGACTATCCTGGATCCTTTGATGCTTATCAGAATTATCCATTCTTTGAATGAGCTTTGCTATATCTTGCTTCATTTCATTCTGACTTGAGACAATTTCTTCAAGCATCTTTTCAACATTTGACTTTGGTAAGCCTTGAGAAGATAGATGTTGAAAATTTTGTTGCCCAGCTTGAAAATTTGGTCTTGCCCCCATAGATGGTCCTTGATCTTGATTATTTCTGTAAGAAAAATTTGGATGACTCTTCCATCCAGGGTTATAAGTATTTGAGTATGGGTTGTTCTGCCTTTGATTGTAGCTCATGATTGCATCACATTGTTCAAGTTGATTGATTTGTGCAGTGATAGCTCCCAATGGACATGAGTCATTTGAATGCTCTGAACTCCCACATACTTCACAAGATGTACTAATAGCATTGACCATATTAGCACTAGTCCCCATATTTTCAAATTTCTTTGTAAGAGTGTCCAATTTTGCAGACAAAAGAGTGACTGCATCTACATCAAACTTCCTTGATGCTTTAATTGTTGGGTTTACAGAGGAATAGCCACCACTTCTTTCATTTGCCCATTGATGATGATTTTGTGCTACACTTTCAATGATTTCTTCGGCTTCATCTAAGCTTTTGTTCATAAGTGCCCCTCCAGCAACTGAATCAAGGGACACTTTGGTATGATAATTGATACCATTGTAAAAAGTGTGCAACACTAACCATCTTTCCAACCCATGATGTGGGCATTGTCTGAGCATACTATTATATCTATCCCATGCTTCAAAAAGAGATTCTGAGTCAGTTTGCTTGAAGCTCGCAATTAAATTCCTCATATGAGCTGTTTTGCTTGGTGGATAGAACTTATCAAGAAACTGTTGCTCGTACTGCTCCCAAGTGGTGATGCTATTAGGGGCTAAAGAATTCAGCCATTGCTTTGCCCTATCTCTTAGAGAAAACCCAAATAATAATAATCTAACTGCATCTGAAGGAACTCCATTCATTTTCATGGTCCCACATATTTCATAAAAGACCTCTAAGTGTTGATTGGGGTCTTCATGAGGTCCTCCACCAAATTGGTTCTGCTGCACCATAGATATGATTGCGGGTTTGATCTCAAAGTTGTTAGCTTCCACTGAAGGTCTTGAAATACTAGATCGAAAACCTCTTGCATAGGGTGCTGCATAATCCTTAAGTGGTCTATTTTCCATGTTCAAATGTTCCTGTTCTTCAATTTGCCTTTGCAGAATTCTTCTTTCATGGAAGGTTCTATCAATCTCAGGGTCAAAAGGAAAGAATTCCCCTGCAAAGTTAGATCTTCGCATATACAAGAACAAGATAGCAAATTACAATTCAACAGAAAAAGAAAAATAAAAGAATCAAAAATACAGAATTGAATTTGTACAAAAAGAACTAACAAGAAGTGAAAGTTATACAAGAAGGTAAAAACAGAAATCTAATGATTAGTTACAACTATGCAATATGAAAGGAAAACAAATGTTATGTTAGTCTAACTCAATTGATAATTCCTAATGTTATAGCGCAGTCCCCGGCAACGGCGCGTTCGCTCTCCGCAAGTGTACGGAAATGTCGCAAGTAATATAAAAGATTATCGTATCCACAGGGACTGGAATAAGCACTAGAAATGTCTCAATGTGAATTAGCCAAACAACTATCCAATCGTTTCAAAAGCAAAGTAAGGTAAACAAATCTAATCTTAAAGATCAACTAACAAGAGTTTAGTGTTTTGGGGTATGATAAATGGAGATTCTAGGAGTTTCGATTTCTTTGTATGATTTCTCGAATGTAAATGGTTCACCAATTCTTATCCCTCAATTGCCAAACATGTAGAAAGTTGCCGGTTCTCTCTTGCAATAGACAACCGGCTAAGGACTGAGAAATGTATCTAAATAGGATTAATTAGACATGAACCTATGTTGTCCTTACATAGAAGTGCACCTATTACTATGCCTTCCTCGGATATCAACGTAGAAGCCCACGACTTATCAATCTATCAAGATACAAGAAACTAATCACAAAATCCATCCTACTCTCTTGAATATTCCTATTTCCTCTTCAAGATTGTCTCTCAAACGTCCTTACACGGGCTTGCACCTGTCACGTGGATCCCTCGGATGATCGAGTGAGAGTTTATCTTTACAAAGTCCATAAGAAATTCAAACAATTAATCAAGAATGAGAATTAAGCACAAATCATCTTTAATCGTTCAAGATCCAATTGATACAAGCAAGATAATGTCATTGAAACAAGAGAATGGCAAATCCATAAGAGATTACATCAATCCATCATACAAATACTCCCTTCATCCTAGAATACAAGATCTACTCCATGAATCGAGGAAGAAAACCCGAAGAAATAGAGAATATAAGCATTCCTTAAATCCCCAATCCAAGAAACCAAGAAAAGGGGGAAAAGAGAAAACTTATCTACGAAGAAGCTTCGTCTTCGGATCCAATCCTCGCTCCGGAGCCGAAATCGCCAAGAACTCCCCTTGAATCGCCCAGAAATCCTCCCAAGAATGGGAGGAAACCACCAAATCTTGTCTTCTCCCAAAGGGGGAGAGATCCCCTTTCAATTCATGAAGGAGGGTTTAAATAGAGGAGGGAATCGGGCGCCACACGGCCCCGTGACACGGCCGTGTGAGATTCACACGGCCATGTCCAGTTCCTTCTCTGCCAAAACTGCACGGCCGTGTGGTTCACACGGCCACAGCCTGCTTAGTCTCTGGAAATGCTACACGGCCGTGTGGTGCACACGGCCACAGCCTGCTTAGTCTCTGGAAACCTCACACGGCCGTGTAGATCCACACGGCCATGTAAGGCTTCTGCTCTGGTTGGCTTCAAATCTTGACACGGCCGTGTGAAGTTCACACGGCCATGTCATTCTCCACTTCTGTTGGTGCCAAACTCCACACGGCCCGAGCTCCATACCAGTGCAGGGCCGTGTGAGGTACACGGCCCGGTGCTTTCTCCCTTTGTTTCCTCCAATGCTTGCCCAAAGATGTAGATTCTTCACCAAATCGACTCCTGTGTACAGAAAATGCACAAAAAGCAGATCTCCGAACCAAAAGAGTAAATATGCTAAAAGGAAAGCTGGAAGTATAAAAATGCATAGATCAAGCATGCTCAAAGTATGTAAATGTGCGTAAAAACATGCATAAAAGAGTATATAATCTACGCACATCAGACGCCAAGGTAACTAAGCGTGATCTCCTTATAAATAAATTATTTAATATTAAAATGTAGGAAGGAGAAACGGCAAGTCAACTTTATGCGAGGATCAAAGACATCCTCATCGGACTTCACGCGATAGGCCACCAAATGGAGAATCGCGACTTAATCAGGTATGTCTTAAACGCATTTCCGCGAAATACATTGTGGGAATCCATCGTGGATGCCTACAAGATTTCAAAGAACCTTTCTAAATTAAAATTAGACAAGTTATTTTGCGAACTTGAATTACACGAGCAGACTAATGCCAGAACCGAGAAAGGTATCGCTTTGTTTGCAGGTTCCTCCAAGGAAAGGACAAAAACCAAGCCTGAACCTGAAGATAAGTCCGACCAAGATTCTGAAGATGAAGAGTACCTGGTGAACCTGGTAAGGAAGATGTTCACCAGGAGGAAGAAGAATTTCAACAAAAGGGACCTGCAGAAGAACAACTCCCCGACTGAACCAAGGAACGTGACTTGCTTCAGATGCAATAAGAAAGGTTACTACAAGAACGAGTGCCCGAGATTGAAGAGCGACAAGTCGAAGACATCCAAGAAGAAGGCTCTCAAAGCAACATGGGACGACTCGTATTCAGAAGAATCGGAGGCCGAAGATCAGAATCACCAAAGTCACCTCGCGTTGATGGCCCGCGAAGTAGAATCGGAGGACGAATCGGAAGACGGGCCAGAACCCGAATCGAGCCACGAGTCCATACTCATTTCTGAAGGTCCCGAAGAGGTATATCTTAATTTAAATAAGAATTTTTTAAAAAATTATTGCTTGTTTAGATAAGAAATTAACTGCAACTGAAAATGAAAATAAATTGCTCCTTGAGGAAAACCAGAACCTCAAGGAACAAATCATAAATTCTAATCCAACTCAAGACCTAACACTTGAGGAGGAAAATTCAACATTAAAAATAGAAATTAATAAATTAAAAGGACTTTTAGAAAAATTTACAACAAGATCTAAAAATTTAGATCTTATCTTAAACAGTCAAAAAGCCATCTACAATAAAACCGAACTTGGTTACAAGTCAAGTTTAAATAAAATGTTTAAATCACTAATAACCCAACACAAACAACAAACTAAATCTTGGGTTCCAAAAATATGCTTAACCACGCAAGTAGGAATTAACCAATATTACATACCTAAAGATAAAATATACTATATAAAATTTGATAAACCAAATCAAAACTCAAAACTCAAAACACAAACCTAAACTAACTAAATCAAAATCAAAATATTTTAAAACCCACCAAAAGTTAGACTATCATCAAGTTAAATATAATTATAAAAGTAACAGACATAAACCTAGAACTAAAACTTAAAAATATAGGTCAATAATTGAGGGAGAGGCTCCAGAATAGTTGGCACCTCTAAAACTAACCTACCCGACAGGGTAACAAAAAACTAACCTGCCCGACAGGATAATTAGGACTAGTTTAAAGGGATAACAGTTTAACTTGACCAACAGTACTGGTGAAGTTTTGGAGGATAATACGTTAAGGAAACTTTGTCTATACATGTTTAGGAAGATATGACTTCGACCTGGTGCATTTGGCTTAGTGAAACTAACTGAATCTACCCTTTACGGATCCTAACCAGTTAGACCAATGTTTTGTATTAAGTTCAGTAGATAGGACTATTTGGAAAACCTCGAAGGCATGATTATTCTAATGATGTCCAAGTGACTCACCATAGCCCAGAAGTTTATCCAAAGAATGTCTATTTGTTGAGTCCAAAACTAAACTTGGATTTAACACAAAGTTAAACCAAATCCTATAAATCGAATTTAACTCATTACACAAAATTATAGGAGTCCATGATTGAAAATTTAGATCGGGTGAGATGACTAAGGACCAAAATCAAATTCATATTAATATTTAAATTAAATTAAAAACTATTTAAAAATATTTTTAACTTAAAAAATTATTTTAAAAAAAATTATTTTAACTTAAAAAATTATTTTAAAAAAAATTATTTTAAAATTTTTTTAACTTAATAAATTATTTTAACTTTAAAATTATTTTAAAAATTATCTTAACTTTAAAAAAATTATTTTAAAAATTATTTTAACTTTAAAAAATTATTTTAACTTAAAAAATTATTTTAACTTAAAAATTTATTTTAAAAATTATTTTAACTTAAAATTTTATTTTAAAAATTATTTTAACTTAAACAATTATTTTAAAAATCATTTTAACTTAAAAAATTATTTTAAAAATGATTTTAACTTAAAAAATTATTTTAAAAATTATTTTAACTTAAAAAAATATTTTAAATTTTAACTTAAAAACTATTTTAAAAATTATCCTAAGAAATTAAAAATTGTCCTTAAGAATCATATTAAGTAAAATTAAAACAAACTCAGACTAACCCTAACTCCTACCCATTGTAGGAAATCAAGTGGATCTTGGACAGCAATTGCTCCAAACATATGATTGTAGATCACACCAAATTCACCCAACTTACCTACAAAAGCTTAGGAGCAGTTGCCTTTGGAAACAACGACAAACTCAAGGTAATTAGCATAGGTAACATTGAACTTAAAATTAACTTTATTATTACAAATGTATTACTTGTTGAAATTTTCAAGTATAATCTTCTTAGTATTAGTCAATTATGTGACACTAGATATAAGGTTAGGTTTTTATCTTCGGAATGCTTAATCAAGCACTTAGATAACCCTTCGATAAATCTAAAAGGGTTTAGAAAAGATAACATCTATACAATTAACTTATCCACTTCTTCAATTAAGTGTTATTTATCACAAAAAGAAGAAACTTGGTTATGACATAGAAGAATGTCACACACACATTTCAAAAATATAAGAAAATTAAAAGGACTAATTAGAGGATTACCAAAATTACCTAACTTAGACTCAACAAACAAAGTCTACTCACAAACCAACTAATCAATCTCAAACCAACTCAATACTAGTGTTGGTGCAATATTCCCTAGGTCAAGGTTGACCTGGTTGACTGACTAACCTTGAGATGACTCAAGCTTGAGTCTTGATGTTTGAGTTTCGATGTTTGACAATACATGGAGACTGACAATACATGGAGATTACAGGTGCAATCATTCATTTGGGGAGATTGTTGGTACAATTCTCCTTTGGTCAAGGTTGACCAGTTAGATGTAAAGAAGAGTCAGGTAGGTCAATACTGACTGGATACTTAACTGAAAAGTCCTGGTGAGTAAAGTCAGGCAGTTGGGAAATCTTAGTGAGTGAAGCTAGGTGAAAGACCTAGTGAGTGAAACTAGGCAGTATGAAAATCCTAATAAGTGAAGCTAGGTGAAAGTCCTAGTGAGTGAAGTCAGGCAGATGGAAAGTCCTGGTGAGTGAAGCCAGACAGATGAGAAGTCCTAGTGAGTGAAGCTAGACAAAAGGGAAATCCTGGTGAGTGAAGCCAGGTGAAAGACCTAGTAAGTGAAGCTAGGCAGTATGAAAATCCTAGTGAGTGAAGCTAGGTGAAAGTCCCGGTGAGTGAAGCAGGCAGATGGAAAGTCCTGATGAGTGAAGCTAGGCAGATGGAAAGTCCTAGTGAGTGAATCTAGGTAGAAGGGAAGTCCTGGTGAGTGAAGTCAGGCACGTGGAAATCCAGGTGGGTCAAGGTTGACCGGACACCTGGTATTGAGAAGTCCAAGTAAGTCAAAGAGTTGACCGGATACTTGGTACGAGGAGAAAAGTTCAAGTGGGTCAAAAGGATTGACCGGACACTTGGTGAGGAAGTCTTAGCAGGTCGAAGGTGACTGGATGTTAGGCATAATGTCTCAACAGATCATGGTTGATCAGATGTTGGGTTTTAGGGGATTGGGACTTGATTAGGGCAAATCAAGTTGGATAAATCGATCAACCGATCGATTAACTCATGCCCAATCGATCGATTGATCGATTGGGTGAGGTGTCGTGACAAAATCTTCTCCCAATCGATTGATGGATCGATTGGGGAGAATCGATGTGAGCACAGAGACCCTCCCAATCGATCACCCGATCGATTGGGAGCCTCCAATCAATCGAGTGATCGATTGAGAGACTGGAATCGTGCGAGGGTTAGTGAATCGATCAGGAAATCGATTCAAGCGAGTTCTAGAGAGCACAGAGGCGCTCTGGATCGATCAACCGATTGATCCAAAGCCTCCCCAATCGATTGAGAGCAATTTAATTGATTGGGATCCGACCATTGGCGCAGGTTATATCCGTTGGTGAGTGTTCTTCTCTGGACGGCTTCATTCCATAACGCTGCGATTCTTCTCCGATCTATACAGCATCTTCTCCACAGCTCACTGCCAGTTCTTGGAGGCTCTTGGAAACAAGTGCTGGTGCACTTCCAAGGTTCAAGAGGCAACAACACGCAAGAAGAAAGACAAGCTAGGGTTTCTACCGTGTAAATCTTGTAAGGTTTACTATTGTATCAGCTTGTATTTTGTTCTTCTTGTGTATCTTTGTGTGTGAGTCCTGTACAGGCTTCTCTGCCTTCGGTAGTTACCTTAAAGGAGTGTTTTCATAGTGGAGAGTGTGTGTCATGTGTGGATCCTTGGATTAGTCACCTCTTCTTGAGGTGGATACCAAGTAAATCTTTCGTGTTAGCGTTGTATTTTTGTTTCTTGTATTTTTTGCTGCCTATCATCACCAAGAAGCAAGACGACGAGCTATTCACCCCCCCCCTCTAGCACATTTTGACCCTAACAACTAGAACTTCTACACTTAGACTTATTTGACTCCCATGGAGTCAAATCAATAAATGGAAGTTTTTATTGTCTAGTAATAATAGACGACTATTCTAGGTTCACCTGGGTAAAATTTTTAAAAAATAAGGATGAAACTTTTGAAATCTTTACAAACTTTTGCAAGCAAATTGAAAATGAAAAAGGCCTTAAAATTAAAAGGATCAGAAGTGACAATGGGGGAGAATTTGAAAAATCATAACTTTAATAAATTTTGTTTTGAAAACGGATACCATCACGAATTTTTGTGTCCTAAAACACCTCAACAAAATTGAATTGTAGAAAGAAAAAATAGAACTCTACTTGAAGCCTCTAGGACAATGCTAAATGAATATAATCTACCTAAGTACTTTTGAGCAGAAGCTGTTAGTACAGCCTGTTATGTGTAAAATAGAACAACACTAAATAAAACACATGACAAAACCTTCTTCGAAATATATTATAATAAACAACCCAATATAAAATACTTTAAAGTATTTGGGTGTCCTGCCTTCATACTAAATACAAGAGAACACTTAGGAAAATTCACGTCTAAAATAGAAAATGGAATTTTTGTAGGATATTCACTAAATAGTAGGGTTTACAGAATATACAATAAGGTTACACTAAGAATTGAAGAAACCACCAATGTAAAATTTGAGGAATCTAAACAAAACCTAGAACAAACCCAACTTCAGCCAATTGAGTTTATTCAAGGCAACAACAATCAAGAAGGAACCAATCAATATTTAAATCACGAAGAGGAAGAAGAACCTCAAGAAAATCAACCTCCTAGAACCATCAGAGTCAACCCAAATCATCCAATTGACCAAATAATTGGTGATCCAGACCTAAGGGTTCAGACTAGGTCATCCTTTAGAAACCTAAGTCAAATATCTATGATTTCAAAGATCGAACCCAAAACCATAGCTGAATCTTTACTTGACCCAGACTGAGTCATAGCTATGCAAGAGGAACTAGCTCAATTTGAAAGAAATGAAGTTTGGAACTTTGTACCACCACCCAAAAATAAGAAGATAATAGAAATAAAATGGGTGTTTAGAAATAAATTAAGCGAAACTGGGGAAATTACTAGAAACAAAGCTAGGCTAGTTGCTAAGGGGTTTAGTCAAGTAGAAGGGCTTGACTATGATGAAACTTATGCCCCAGTTGCTAGATTAGAGTCCATTAGAATGTTACTCAGTTATGCATCCCATAAAGGGTTAAGGCTGTATCAAATGGATGTCAAATCTGCCTTTCTAAATGGACTAATAAAAGAAGAAGTCTATGTAGGACAGCCACCTGGATTTGAAAGTCTAGATCATCCTGACTATGTTTTTAAGCTAAAGAAAGCCTTATATGGACTTAAGCAAGCACCTAGGGTATGGTATGAAAGGTCAACCTCTTTCTTAACATCAAAAGGGTTTAACCAAGGTCAAATCGACCCAACCCTATTTGTTAAAACAATAAAAGAGGATATTTTTATAACCCAAATCTTTGTAGATGACATAATCCTTGGTTCAACCAACTCAGAATTCCTAGAAGAATTTACAAATCTAATGGAACAAGAATTTGAAATGAGTCAAGTAGGAAAATTAACTTACTTTTTAGGACTACAAATCAAACAAACAAATGAGGGTAATTACATTTATCAACAAAAATACACTAAAGAGTTACTAAAAAGATTTGGGATGGAAAATACTAAAGAAATAAAGACACTTATATCGGTTAACACAATCCTAGATGACAACCCCAATGGAAAACTAATTGACTTAAAATACTATAGGAGTGTCATAGGTAGCCTACTGTACTTAACTGCAAGTCGACCCGATATTTTATTTGCAGTTAGTATGTGTACTAGATACCAAACTTGTGCTAAAGAATCTCATTTGACTCAAGTCAAAAGAATCTTTAGATACCTTAAAGGAACGTCAAATGTAGGAATTTGGTATCCTAAAACTAATAATTTTGAGTTAATAGCCTATTCTGACTCAGATTACACTGGGTGTAAATTAGACCATAAAAACACAAGTGGTGGATGTCAATTACTAGGTCCATCCCTTGTCAGCTGGTTTAGTAGAAAGCAACACTGTTACTCTATCCACAACTGAGTCAGAGTGTATAGCTATAGGAGAGTGTGTCGCACAACTACTATGGATGATGCACACCTTAAAAGATTTTAATTTAAACCTCACAAATGTAAAAGTATTAATTGATAATATTAGCTCAATTAATTTAGTAAAAAATCCTGTGCATCATTCAAGAACAAAACACATTGAAATTAGACACCACTTTATCAGGGATCATGTCACTAAAGGAGATATTAAATTCAAATACATTGAGTCCAAGTCTAATTTAGCTGACATATTTATCAAACCTCTCCCTGAAAGTGAGTTTAGCAATCTACGTCGGAAGTTAGGAATGCGTTTAATAGACTAGGATTATTTAATTTTAAAATTGTTTTAAAAAATGGTGCTTTTAAATTCTAGGATAAAACTTTCAAAACTTCCCATTTTTAGAATTTCAAAAATCAATTTTAGCCTTAGACTAGATCAATCCCTTAGAAAGCATGTTCCTATAGGGCTATTACTTGAGCATCTCACCAACACATTAGGGCTAATTTGTTTGTGTATTTTTGAACTTAGAAAGGGGTGAGATGCATAGGCAGATTGCCTAGACTTAAGATTCTTATTTCAGTGCATCAACATAAGTCTAGACGTTAAATACAAAACACATATCAATCATGTTAAGTTATCCAGTTTAGTCAAACATTAACTGATTACAATTGACTTAACCTGACTAACCAAGTGAAAGCTGCTATTCTTTAATAGTCAGTAAATAACTAATTGGTTAGACAGTTTTTTTGTCAGGTTTAGGGGGAGAATTAATTCAAATTTCTTTTATTTAGTTTTCCTTTATTGAAAATATTTTGTAACATTAGTTTTGAAAAATATTTTTTTTACATCCACTTTTGAAAAATATTTTGTAACATTAGTTTTCTTTTATCTTCCATTTGCAAGATTATTTTGAAAATTAAGTTAATTTTCAACCTAAGTTAGCTATTTTTCAAAACTTAGTTATTTTGAAAAACTTAAAAGAAAATTTTAAACCAAAATTTTCTACATTAAACTCACCCAAGTCAATCTGATTTTACTTCAGATTCTCTATTTTTAAAAACACATATTTTTATCTATCCTACATTCTTTTTTGATGAATGTCAAAGGGGGAGGGTTAGGTGGTTTAAGTTAGTTAGCAATGAAAAATTACCAAAAATAAAACAAAATAAAACAAGACTAACTTAACATCATTGCTTGTTTATTGCATATTTTTTCACTAACTTAACCATGTTGTCATTGCATTAAAAAGGGGAAGATTGTTGGTGCGGTTAGCACTAACGATCTAATTCAGGTTTTGATGAATGAGAAAGTAGGTTAAGTTAGTTTCATTCTGATCTAACATTGTGACCAAGTGTGCAGGAGAAGCCCATCTAGGTCGACGAGTCAACCGAATAGCTGGCACGAAGTCCAGCTAGGTGACGGGCTGACCTGATAGCTAGCACAAAATTCAGACGGGTTGAAGGGCTGACCGGACGTCTGGTAGGTAAGTTAAGGTAAGTCATTGGAGGGGAGTGACTATAAGGACGTGTTCCTGGGAAGAGAACTTAGGCGCCGATCCAACTTAGAATCATTTTGGAACTCTAAGTTGAGATTTTGACTAGATTCCGGTCTCGGTGAGATGGAATCTAATTACTACTCGTTCCTTATATAACTGTGCTAATACTTTGTTTTGCAGGGTAGTATAATTTGTATTTCACCTCGGACTAACGTTTTCTTACAGGTAGCTAGAAAATAGAGGTCCAGGCGCCCGGAAGGGATCCGGGCGCCTGGACGGTCCGAGTGCCCGGGAGGGATCCGAGCGCCCGAAATGCAAGTTTTATCCCGAAGTGACGTCCCAACGTGGAGCGCTCTGGTTGGCTGCGCTACGTCACAATCCAGGCGCCCGGAGCCTCCTGTATAAGGAGGTCTTCTCCAGAGCTTTAGAACAACAACAATGACTTTCAATGCTTGCTCTACTGCGTTATGCTCCTACGATGCTGCGAAGCTTCTTCGACAACGTGTTGTTAAGAATTTTTTTTTCCTTTATTCTGTTGTCGGTTTTCCTTTTAAAAAAGTTCCTGTACTTACACTTGTAACATTTTTACGAACTGCTAGTGATTGCCCAACGAAAGCACTCGACGAGTGCGGGCTTTGGAGTAGGAGTTGACAAAGGCTTTGAACCAAGTAAATCGGATTGTGTTAGCATTGTTCTTTTTCTCTTCTGCTGCTTACTCTCGATACGATAATATTGTTTAAAATCACTATTCACCCAGGCCCCCCCCCCTCTAGCGAATTTCTTGATCTAATAGGATCGACATAGGCAATCGCCAATAGAAGAGGAAGAAGGGCGGCGATGGCAACGACACACAGGGAGACCATGTTAGATTTTGAGGGATGTCCTAAGACAATCATCTAAAAATTTTACTATTTATTTGATAAATATAGATTCACTATTTGAATATATATATTATATGTTTGAATAGTGTTAAACTTATTTACTGAATGTCTGCAATACAATTCATAGTATGAGAGAATTTGTGATTGGGTCACAACTTATGATTATCTCTACATGTGCAAATATGAACGTATTGAAATTTTCTTAGTCATGAAATTGGTGCATTTGGACATCATCAATTCTGAAGACTAACACGGGTTATACTCCTTGTTTTGGCCAAGTAGCTATTTCTCAATAACTGGAGATATTGGGATGTCGAGAGTTAAACGTGGATGCTAGTTATGATAACTAGTTCATTGGAGTAACTTGCTATAAGATTTCATATGGTTCTCTACATAGATAGATATGCCTATGAAATTCTTACTACAGCTCGAGTGCAAGTTTCCTTCGACTAGAGGTATACAAGTCATCTTGGTCATGGAGACTTATGTAGGATCGGAAAGAACGCTAAGGGGGGATGAATAGCGATCGTCGAAAATCAAAAGCAAGTTATAATGAAGTACGCAGCGAAAGAGAGATAAACCAATGCTAACACAAGTTGGTTTTACTTGTTTTGGAGCCTTCGACGACACCTACTCCAAGGCTCGCACTCATCGAGTACTTTCGTTGGGTAATCCACTAATAGTTCACAAAATGTGTTACAAGATAAGTGCAGAAGCTATATATAAAAATTATCGACAATAAAGAAAACTAAGTAAAGATGAAGTCTGGTTGTCGGTGGAGCGTTGCAGGGTCGCGGGAGTTTTTCCAGAGCACTGAGCAGGGACGCAGGAGTTTTTTCGGAGCACTGAGCAAGAAGAAAACTTGTAGTAATTGTTGTTCTGAAGCTCCTGGTCAAAGGCCTTTAAATAGGTATATTTCGAGTGCCTAGACCACATGGCTCTGTCAATCGACGAGCTTCACGTCAGCTTGTAGATGATTTTTTAGGTCCGGGAGCCTAGACCGAGTCCGAGCGCTTGGATCGCCTGGGTGCCCACTACACCTGCTAGGCCAGCTTGCTCCGGGTGCCCATACCAGCTCTAGGCGCCCAGAGTCCGAGCACCCGGACTCCTTTCAGGCACCCGAACCCTTTTCTTCAGCATCTTCCACCTGCAAGAAAAGGTTAATCCATCCAATAAAAATTATATCTACCCTATAAAATAGAATTAGCACAACATAGCAAATAGGATAGTAATTTGATCATGTCTCATCGAGATCAGAATCTAGTCAAGATCTCAACTTAGGCTTCCCAAATGGACCTAAGTTGGATCGACGCCTACAGTTCCCTCAATGGGGAATGCGTCATCACCGAGTCACTCTCCTTCAGTAACTTACGTTTACTTACCTGCCAAACATCTGGTCCTTCAGATATGTTTGGACTTCCTCCAGTTTTGCTTAGTATCTGACCAAGCTAATCTACTAAGACTTGCCTGTAACACTAAGTTAGCATAATAGATATAAAAATGGTAAGGAAAAATAGTGTTAGCATAATTAATAATCCACTAGTCCGGTTGACCGCGCGCGGTTGAGAGGAAACCAGTCGACCACACTCGGTCGACTGAAAACTAGTCGATCATGCGCGGTCAACCGAAAACCAGTCAATCATAGGGTTACCTCCCCCTAGAGATGCCCAGCTTCACTCATGAGGACTTCCATCACCTAGCTTCACTCACTGGGGTCTGGCTTCACTCACCAGGACTTCCATCGCCTAGCTTCACTCACCGGGGTTTGGCTTCACTCACCAGGACTTCCACCACCTAGCTTCACTCACTAGGTCCCGGCTTCACTCACCAGAACTCCACTACCTAGCTTCACTCACTAGAGCTCAGCTTCACTCACCAGGACTTCCCCTTGCCTAACCTCCAGTTAGGATTAGTCACTCAGTAAACTTATCGCATGCCTATCCTTCAGTTAAGACTTACCCTTGCTAGCCAATTTTCTCTTCCAAACATTAAACCCTTGGTCAAACTAACCAGACTAAGGTACATTGTCAAACATCGAAACTCTAGAGGTCGATTGCATTAACAATCTCTCCTTTTTGATATTTGACAATTTTCTTAAGTTAGACTTGGACCTTTAAGGGTCAATTATCAAAGTTTGAGAGATTCAAAAAGTTTGGGAGATTAGGAATATTTTTAACATTTTTCTAACTTAAGATCTTAACTTTTCTAACTTAAAATCTTAACTTTTCGAACTTAAGTTCACTCTCTCCCTTTGACATACATCAAAAAGACATAAACTTAAGGTTACACTCCACTGGGTTTTACACAAATAATAATATTTGAAAGATATAATTTTTCAAGGTGGTGTAGCAGACTAATTTTTAAAGTTGGTTTTCAAGATAACTTTTTAAGCAACTTTTGACATTCAATTTTTAAAACATCTTTTTAAAAAAATCCTTTTAGCAGTATTTTTCAAAGACATATTGCACATAATTTCAAACATAGAATTTTATAAAATATTTATCAAAAACTATTGCAAATCCGACATATTTTACTTAAGTCGGATTTGTAATACTTTTTGTATTAAATAATTTAGTTAAATTATTTTTAGTGCAAATTAATTGATTAGTTATTAGGTTAAGGTTAGTCAATAGTTGAATTTTTGATTAACCAATATGTAATTAAATCAATTTTAAATTAACAAATTTTTAGGATTAATAGTTGACTTAAATCACCTTTTGGAGTAGAGAAGTCGTTGAATTACTGAGAGTACTTGATTTTATTTACTTGATTGATTTACATTAGTATTGATTTGATTAATTGATCATAATGGTTAAGTTCATATTATTAATTTAGGATTAATGTACTAGTGATTAAGGTTTAAGTTAATTATGATCCAATAAGATCTATTAAACAGATTTTGAAATGATTAACTAAGATAAACAATTATTCAGATTTTTATTTTTAACGTATCTTATTTGAATTGGTAAAAATTCTCTTTTCGGATAATTATTTCTCGTTCGATTTTTACTCGAAAGTGGTGCAACATCACTCGAGTCGTAGACATATTTTTTTTCTCTCTCAAGCACTGCTAATCCAAGATCAAGTCTTGGTACCTCCTTTTAGCTTTTTTATTTTTAGTGATCAATGACCTAACTTGAGGGATTCAGCACAGCTCATCCTCCTCTCTTCAACGGAAACGATTTTCTGTATTGGAAGAAGAGGATGGAAGTATACTTAAAGATGAGCATTAAGCAATGATTCACTATATGACGAGGGTACCGGGCGTCTGTAAACGAAGCAACAAAAGTACCACTCGATCCGGAAAGATGGAGTCCAGAGGATAAGAAGAAAGCCCAAATTGACTCAAAAGCGTTGAACACGATCCAGTGTGAACTCACGAAAGAAGAACTTAACCGAGTCGGCTCGCATGATAATGCAAAAGAGCTATGGGACAAGCTAATCGAACTACACGAAGGGACTACTGACTCAAAGGTAATGAAGTGTGATCTATTATTGAATTCTTTGTTTAATATCAAAATGTAGGATGGAGAAATCGCAAGCCAACTACACACGAGGATCAAGGATATCCTCAATGGCCTGCACATGATCGAACATCAACTTGAGAATCACGACGTTATCAGGTATGCTCTAAACGCATTCCCTAGAAACTCACTATAGGCATCGATCGTAGATGCCTATAAGATTTCAAGGAATCTCTCAAAATAAAAGCTAGATGAATTATTTTGTGAATTAGATCTGTATGAATAAACTAACGGCCCAAAGGTTGAGAAAGGAATTACTTTTCTTGCAGGTACTTCGAAGGGAGCTAAACCCAAAGCAGAAACTAAATCCAAACCAGAATCAGACCAAGAAGAGCAACTAGTGAACATGGTAAGGAATATGTTCACTAGGCTCAAGAAAAGCTTCACCAAATGTGACATGAAGAAGATGTCCAAGTCTGTATCCAACAACTCAAAAACAAGCATCACATGCTATAGCTGCAACAAGAAAGGACACTTCAAACATGAATGTCCAAAAGAAAACTGTAAGACCGATAGGTTCGATAGAGGGGGGGGTGAATATCGATTCGAAAATATAGAGTATTAGCGCAGCGGAAAAGTAAAGTAGACACAGTTGTTTTTTACTTCGTTCGGAGCCTGTGACGACTCCTACTCGAAGGCCCGTGGTCCTTGACCACTTTCGTTGGGCAATCACTAGCAATTCGAATATAATTACAGAATGAATACAGGAAATGCTTAATGAAACAAAGTAATACCGACAAGAAAATTAACCAAAAACGAAGAAGCACTTTGTCGGAGCTTTGTTAGCGTCGCAGGAACGTAGAGCAGTGGGACCAGCAGTCGAAAGTTCTCAGTTGATGATTGATTCTGAAGCTCCTGCCTGGGGCTTCTTTTATATGCTGTCCCGGGCGCCTGAATCCCTTCCGGGCGCCTGGAATGTGACGTAGCTGCACAAACCATGATGCTCCACGTGGCGACGACTCGGCTGGATGAAATTTGCCTTCCGGGCGCCCGGATCCCTTCCGGGCGCCGGGACCTCCGGGCGCCCGGCCCGGACCCTCTTCTCCCGAAAGTCCTTCTCCTGCAAGAAAAGGTTAGTCCGAGGCAAATGTACCCTGCAACAAAGAATGTTAGCACGGTTTATAGATGAGCAAAGTATGACTTAGATTCCGTCTTTCCGAGATGGAATCTAGTCACGATCTCGACTTAGATATCCGAAATGGATCTAAGTCGGATCGACGCCTAATGTTCCCTACCCAGAACGCGCTCGCAGTCACTCCCCTCGGTGACTTACCTCACTTTCGCCGGATGTCCGGTCGGCCCGCCCGTCCGGACTTCTCGCCAAGCGTCCGGTCAGCCCGTCGACCGCTTGGACTTCGCCGACTATCCGGTCAGCCCGTCGACCTGGCGGACTTCTCGCCAAGCGTCCGGTCAGCCCGTCGACCGGCTTGGACTTCTCGCCAACTATCCGGTCCGTCGACCTAGCTGGACTTTTCCTGCACACTTGATAAAAGTGTCAGACAACAACAAACCTAACTTAACCTGATTTGTCATTCATCAAAACCTGAGTTAGACCGTTAGTGCTAACCGCACCAACAATCTCCCCCTTTTTGATGGAATGACAACCTGGTTAAGTTAGTGATAAAAAGTATGCAAAAAATCAAGCATGATTTTTGAGGTTTTTAAGGTTTAAGTTAGTTTTTTTAAGTTTGCATTTAGTTTCCCTAACTTAACCAACCTAACTCTCCCCCTTTGGCATTCATCAAACAACAAGGGTAAACAATCATAGCGAGAAATACTGAAAACAATAATACCTTGAACAATAACTGAGTTTTTAAATCCAAGAGAAGATCAAATTGACTTGGGGGGGTATAAAGTTTTGAAAATTTGTTGAAAGCATTAGCTTTTAGCTTTTAGAAAAAAATGCTAAGTTTAGATAGGTTAATTTTCAAACATAAGTGTATAAGGTCTAAAAAAAATTTTTCAAAACAAGTTTCAACTTTGAAATGCTACTTAAACATAAGTTTTCAAAACCAAAATCCCAAAGCTAAGTTTGAAAAGTCTATTTTTCAAAACTAATTGAAATTTATTTTTCAACACTAAGTGTACAAGATTCAATTTTCAAAACAAGGAAAATAACTTTGAGAAGCTTAGTTTGTAAACTAAATTTTGTAAAATTTATCCTTCAAATTAAATTGTCAAAATTAAGTAAAGTCAAATCTTTAAGAAGTAGACTCAGGACAATTTTCAAAGTAAAATTAAGTTTAAATCTTTACTTTTAGTTTTCAAAGGAGTTTGATAAACGTAAGAAAAATTTTTTGGAATGTTTTTGTAAAGTTTGCTTTTCAAAATCAAATTTTTCAAAGTTTAAAAGTATTAGATTCAAAACTATGGTTTAAAATACTTGAAAAGTTCAGTTTTCAAAGAATAGGTAAAAAGGATAAAAAGTTTGTGAGTTTAAAAATTTCACAATTTTAAACAAATTATTTTTAAACTTTGAATTTCAAAATTAAGTTTAAAATTCAATTTGGAAAACTAAAGTAGTTTTATTTCTCCCCCTGAATTTGATATTTAACTTCAACCAGCTGTCTAACCAATTAGGTACTAACTATCTATTAGAAAATAGTAGCTTTCACTTGGTTAGTCAGATTAAGTTAATTATAATCAGTCAGTGTTTGACTCGACTGATGAACTTTAATCTGATTAATATTTGAATTGTATTTAACGTCCAGACTTATACTGATGCACTGAAATAAGCATCTTAAGTCCAGACAGATGGCCTATGCATCTCACCCCTTTCTATGTTTATCAACCACAAGCAAGGTAAGCCTAAGGTGTTGGTGAGATGCTCAAGAGCTAAACCTATGGGTACATGCTTTCTAAGGATGTAAGACTAGTCTAAGGCCAAAACTGTTTTTGAAAGTTTAAAAATGGAAATTTTGAAAACAAACAAGTTTAGCCTATAAGTTGATAAAATCAGTTTTGAAAGTATTTATTGTTGGTTGCTACTCGGAAAGCCTAGAGGTTCCACTGTACAAAAATTTTGTACAAAGGTCTGAACCTTTTCCTAACTACCATGTGTTCTTTTAAATTAAATTTTGGATCGCCTGCGGAACTTAACACGTTTGATCCAAAACTTAATCTATTTGTTCTTTTAGGTTTTGACTTGGATCTCCTGCGGAACTTAACACGTTCGACCCAAATCACCTTAAGTTATTAATTTCATTAAATATTAATTTCCATAATTGGTTCCCAGTACTGACGTGGCGAGGCACATGGCCTTCTTGGATATGGGAGCAACCACCACCGACTAGACAAAACCTTTTATAGAAATCTAATATTTAATTTCCTAAAATAACTTTAGGTTAACCGAAAAGAACAATCAAATCACAAGGAAAAATAAAACAAAAGAACACAACTTCGAAAAACATATTCGAAATACTAGAATCGTAAGCCTCTTGTATTTGGTATTATTTCCAAAAATAACTAGTATGATGCGGAAAGAAAAAATACTAGTTATACCTTTTAGAAAGACCTCTTGATCTTCTACCGTATTCCTCTTCTAACCTCGGACGTTGTGTGGGCAACGATCTTCCGAGATGAGAATCCACCAAAGCACCTTCTTCTCCTTTCTTCAAGTTTCAAGCACAAAGCTTCCAAAAGATGAAGATCTTTTTCCACCAACCAAGCTCCAAGGGATACAAGCTTTCTCTCCTTCTTCTTCTTCTTCTCCAAGTAGTATCCGGCCACCACAAGAGCTCCAAGCAAATAGAGAAGGTTCGGCCACCACCAAGAGGAAGAGAGGAAGAGAGGTTGGCCGACCACAACACCAAGGAAAAGAGGGAGAGAAATAATAGAGGTTGTTCACCATGAAGCCTTCTCTACCCCCTCTTTTATAATCCTTGGTCTTGGCGAATAAGGAAAATTTAATAAAAATTTCCTTAATTCTTTTTCCATTGAAAAGGAAAAATTATTTAATTAAAAATAATTTTCTTTCTCAATTCTATTTGGCCGGCCACACCAAAGCTACAAACAAGGAGAGTTTTAATTAATTAAAACTTCCTAATTTGTCTCCAGAAATTTATAAAATTTCTCCAATAATTTAATCCCTTCATGATTGGTTTAAAAAGGAAATTTAATAAATTAAAATCTTTCTTTTAAACATGTGGATAAAAAAAAGTTATCTCTAAAATTAAAATCTCTTTTAATCTACAAATAAGGAAAGATATCAAATCTTTTCTCAATCTTTTGTAGAAACTAATAAAAGAGAATTATTAATTTTTAAACTTTCTTTAAATCATGAACATGGTTAAAAGGAAAGTTTTCTTAAAATTTAAAATCCTCCTTTAATCAACAAATAAGGAAAGATTTCAAATTTTAAACTCTCTTTAAACATGTAGATGATTTACAAATAAGGAAAGTTTTACCAAAATTAAAACCATCCTTTTAAACTACAAATAAGGAAAGAGATTAATCTCTTCTCTTAAT
The DNA here is from genome assembly GCF_018446385.1 of Zingiber officinale. NCBI lineage: Eukaryota > Viridiplantae > Streptophyta > Magnoliopsida > Zingiberales > Zingiberaceae > Zingiber > Zingiber officinale. The sequence goes on from NC_056004.1 coordinate 19,526,137, forward strand.
CTTTTGTAGAAAGTTATAAAAGGAAATTTTAATTTTAAACTCTCTTTAAAATCATGATATCCACATAAGAAATAATTTTAATAAAATCCTTTTAAATATTCTAGTGGTCGGCCACCTAAGCTTGGGACCCAAGCTTTGGCCGACCACCTACATGACTCATCCACTTGATCTTGGCGGCCCTAGCTTGGGTTCCAAGCTAGCTTGGCCGGCCCCATTAGATGGGTAAGAAGGTGGGTATGCGGTGGGTATAAATCTCTATATACTAGAGGCTACGATAGGGACCGAGAGGAGGAATTGGTTTTGGTCTCCGATGAAATTAAGCATCCGTGTTCGCCCTAACACACAACTTAATTTCATCAATAATAATTCATTCCACTAAAGAACTATTATTGAACTACCGCACCAATCCCAAATTACATTTTGGGCTCCTTCTTATTATGAGCGTGTTAGTCTCCCTGTGTTTAAGATATCGAATGTCCACTAATTAAGTGAGTTACTGACAACTCATTTAATTAATATCTAAGTCCAAGAGTAGTACCACTCAACCTTATTATCATGTCGGACTAAGTCCACCTGCAGGGTTTAACATGATAATCCTTATGAGCTCCTCTTGAGGACATTATAAACCTAGTATCTCTAGGACACAGTTTCCTTCTATAATCAACAACACACACTATAAGTGATACCATTTCCCAACTTATCGGGTTTATTGATTTATCGAACTAAATCTCACCCATTGATAAATTAAAGAAATAAATATCAAATATATGTGCTTGTTATTATATTAGGATTAAGAGCACACACTTCCATAATAACTGAGGTCTTTATTCTTTTATAAAGTCAGTATAAAAGGAACGACCTCAAATGATCCTACTCAATACACTCTAAGTGTACTAGTGTAATCATATAGTTAAGATAAACTAATACCTAATTACATTACGACCTTCCAATGGTTTGTTCCTTTCCATCTTGGTCGTGAGCTACTGTTTATAATTTATAAGGAACCGATAACATGATCTTCTGTATGTGACACCACACACCATGTTATCTACAATATAAATTAATTGAGCAACTACATTTATCATAAATGTAGACATTTGACCAATGCGATTCTTATTTCTAGATTAATGTTTATACCAAAATCTAGGATTTTAGTATACACTCTAACAATCTCCCACTTATACTAAAAGACTAAGCTGCCATATCTGCTGCCATACATCTGATTCCCAACCCTTCAACATGTCCATCAAAAGCTCTTGCCTTAAGGACCTTAGTGAAAAGATCTATAGGTCATCACCTGATGCAATCTATGCAGCAACAACTTCTCCTCGTTTATACGATTTCTCGTATTGGGTGGTACTTGCGCTCTATTGTGTTTACTTGCCTTATAGACTTATGGTTTCTTCGAGTTTGATACTGCACCAACATTATTACATTAAATTGTAACAATCTTTGGACAAACCAGAAATCATATCTAAGTCTATCTTGAGGTTATTGAGTCATTCAGCTTTTATGGCTACCTCAGAGGCTTGCCATATACTAAGCTTCTATGGTGGAGTCCAGAAAAACACCTATGCTTATCACTCTTCCATAGTTATGACTATACCTCCTAAAGTAATCACAAAACCCCGAGGTTGACTTATTATTATCCCTATCCGATTGGAAGCCAAAATCCATGCAACCCACTAGGACCAAATTAACTGCCTTGTAAGCTAGCATATAATCTCTAGCGCCTCTAAGGTACTTTAATATATGCTTTACTGCAGTCCAATGTCCTTGTCAAGGGTTACTTTGATATCTGCTAACTATGCCCTTGGCAAAACAAATTTCAGATCTCGTGCATAGCATACATTAGGTTATCTAACTGCCGAAGCATAAAGAACTGCCTACATGTCCTCAATCTCCTTTAATGTCATCGGAGACATCTCTTTAGATAAAGACACTCCATGCTTAAAAGGTAAGAAACCTTTTGAGGAGTTTTGCATGCTTAAAACGAGCAAGGATTTTTCCGATGTATCAAGCTTGGAATAAATATATTTTTTCTTGTGATCCCTTATTACTTTGATCTTAAAAATATATACATTCTCCCAAGTCCTTTATATCGAATTATTTGGACAATCATACCCCTACTTCTGACAACATTTTGATATTGTTTCCAACTACCAAAAATGTTATCTACGTATAGTACAAGAAATACCACCACGTTTCCATCACATCTTTTGTATACACAAAACTTTATCCGTTTACTCAATAAATCCATAGGTGTGGATTACTTTGATAAACTGGATGTTCCAAGACCTTGAAGCTTTGTATCAGTCCATAGACTGATTGAGCTTGCACACAAGATGCTCTTAGCACTTTGCAATGAACCCTTCTGGTTGCTTTATATGGATGCTTTCTTCAAGACTTCCATTAAGGAATGCTGTCTTGACATCCACTTGCCAAATAGATAAAAGAATCCGGATAGAATTAAACATGGCTACCAGTGAAAAAGTTTCCTTTTTCATCAAGTCTTGCTTTGAAAGTTACCACCTTCCTGTCTATCCCTCTTTTCCTATTATATACCTTTTTACACCCAACGGCTTTTACACCATTTGGTGATTCTATAAGCTTCCAGATTTTATTAGAATACATATATTCTAATTCTGTTATTCATTACTCTTTGCCAAGATGCTGCATCTTTATCTTGGAGTACTTCATCATATGACCGGAGATCAGGTTCATGTCCTCCAGGGATCGAATCCAAAAACTCTCCCAAAACATGAACCTATTTAGGTTGCCTAACAACCCTCCCACTACGACAAGGCATTTTCTGCAATTGTGTATCATATGTGATACGTGTTGCAGTTTTCTTGTGGTATCTCATCTTGTACAGTTGGTACTAGGTTAGACATTTTATTATTTCTTTAAGAACAAATTTACTTATGAGCACGTGGTTTATTATATAGTCCTTTTCTAAAAATCAGTCATTGATGCTAACAATGACCTTCTGATTTTTAAGACTATAAACCTTTTTTTTTTTTTTTATCTAGGATAACTTACAAACAAGTGAACTCCTATCCAACTTATCATCATCTCTCTTTAACATATGTGCTAGATTACCCGAATCCGAATATGCTTCAAAATAGGTTACGCCTATTCAGCAATTCTATATGAGTAGAGAGTTATGACTTGGAAGGCACTATGTTCACTTTCATTTTCAGAGTTTATCCTTAAAAAAAATTTGGTAATTTTCTGAATAACTCATCATCTATCTAATTATTCCATAAGAGTTCTTTACCTTCTTTCTACTACACCGTTCTGTTGGGGTGTACCAGATGCAGTTAGTTGGGATTGAAATCCAACTTCTGATAAGTGACTCCTAAAATCTCTCAAGAGGTACTTGCCACTACGATCTTCCATAGTGACTTTTTACTTTATTTCTCCGCATCAACCTTGTACTCTTTGAACTAATCAAAGTACTTAGTCTTGCGGTACATTAAGTAAATTTATTTGTATCTTGAATAGTTGTCTATAAATTAGACAATATATTCAATACTACCTCTTGTCTGGATAGTCATAGGATCACACAAATCAGAATGAACCGATTTCAACATATCTTTGATTCCATACCCCTTGGACTTAAAAGCTTCTTGGTTATTTTTCTTCCAAGTAAGACTCGCAGGTTGGAAAGATTTCCACTACCAATGAACCAAAAAGTTCATCAGCTACCAATGAATCCTACTCAAGTATAACCTATCTTTAGATGTCAAAGATATAATTGGTTCATTTCCGAAGGTTGCTTTCTCTTAAAATTAGAAGATGTGTTACTAATTTCCATTTGTTGCATCGTGGGAGTTATTGGATTATAAATTGTCAACCATCATACCAGAATAGATAACTTTCTTATTTTTCTTGATAACAACTTTGTTATCAAAATAGACATAATATCTATAATAGTTTAGAAACTGAAATCAGGTTCTTTTTAAACTTGGTACGTAAAGACAATTACTTAAAATCCATATTTTATTCTTATCAAAGGATAAACATCTCCCACTGCAACAGTTATCACTTTTACAGTAGTGCCCATGTGGACGGTGATTTACCTTTCATTTAGTTGTCGGGTTTCCTGGAACCCTGCAATGAATTGCAGACATGATTAATGGCATCTTGTATCTACACTCCAGGTTCTGGTAGATAACACCACTAGACATGTTTCAACTAATGAATTAAATACACCTAAATTGTTCTTAGTTCTAAGAAGACAGTCTACCTTAATGTCCAAGTCCTATTTCCAATCATTACAATTGGGACTACTAAGTCTTTTTCTATAGTATGACTACTAGGGATTGACAAACATCCTAAGAATCACAAAAATATTTGGTCAAGATCAACTCCTTAAAATCTCCATGAATTTTGTGTATACAAAATCGAAGAGGAGATTTTATTCATTAATTTTATTATCTCGTCAACTTTACTTTATGAATAAAATTAATAGTTGATCTATCTTTGATCAAATATTTGGTCAAAACTCTTTGAATTTAAAATAACATTGATTCCTCAAACAATATTATTTAAATTTACCAACACCTCAAACACCGTGAATTTTGCATGCCACGTTAGTGTGGACGTATACAAATTCAACATTTGTAAAAGGAGGGTTTTACCCATTAACTATCTTGTCAACGTATCTTTATGACAAATAAAATTATCTCAAACACCGTTAATTTTGTATGCCACGTTAGTGTGGACGTATACAAAATCAATCATTTGTAAGAGGGTTTTAACCCTTTAATTTTATTATCTTGTCAACCTAGTTTTATGACAAATTAATAGTTGGTTTCATTTGGTCACACAAATAATAGCAGTGACTCCGATGGGGAGGATACTATTAGATGTGTCTAAGTGTATACCATTACTTGACACTAGTCCATTAATAAGATTATGCCCCTTCCGTTGGGGAAGATCACACGCTCTTAATTAACTTCCTATAGTCATTCAAAATGGAAGTGTTCTAGTGATCCACAAACAAGCTCATCCGTTATGGAGGAAGGCACTCGAGCCAAGCGCAAGCTTGTTTGCATCACTTACAAACCGATAATGGAGACCATGGGATTTATTTAAAATCCCTCTCCCACTTAGTTATTTATAAGCGAGGAATTTTAACTATGCTAGCCTACTAGTCATGTATACTAACATGCACACACACAATATAAAGCAATAAATAGAAAATCTAATTTTCAACTATTATGGCTTTTATCTCTAGTTATCCTCCGTGTGTTGTCATCCCAAGCAGCTGCCATATTTGGCCACCGCCACGGGTCTAGCAGTCGCATCCATCTTGCTCCTAGTTCCGCGCCTCTGGTCCTTAGAAGGTTCCACGCTTTACAAGATTCGATCCACGACATAAATAGAATTTTACATTTTGATCCTATATTCCATAAAAGGAATGTACATGTATCTAGATCAAAATAAAATCCTAATAAAACTAAATACGACTCCTGCTGTATTTTAATACAATCATGCACACACGGATAAATGCCCTTGACATGTCCAAGGGTCCAATCACACACATAATAACTAAAAGCCATAATAGTTGGATCCTGCGTCCACAAAGTTAGCACATCCTACTATTAACTCGCCTAAATTATGTATGACATGTGCATAATTAAACTAATACCAAATACAGAGGCAAAACCCTAGCTCGATACCAATTGTTGGTTGCTACTCGGAAAGCCTAGAGGTTCCATACAAAAATTTTGTACAAAGGTCGAACCTTTTCCTAGCTACCATGTGTTCTTTTAAATTAAATTTTGGATCGCCTGCGGAACTTAACACGTTTGATCCAAAACTTAATCTATTTGTTCTTTTAGGTTTTGACTTGGATCTCCTACGGAACTTAACACGTTCGACCCAAATCACCTTAAGTTATTAATTTCATTAAATATTAATTTCCATAATTGGTTCCCAGTACTGACGTGGCGAGGCACATGGCCTTCTTGGATATGGGAGCAACCACCACCGACTAGACAAAACCTTTTATAGAAATCTAATATTTAATTTCCTAAAATAACTTTAGGTTAACCGAAAAGAACAATCAAATCACAAGGAAAAATAAAACAAAAGAACACAACTTCGAAAAACATATTCGAAATACTAGAATCGTAAGCCTCTTGTATTTGGTATTATTTCCAAAAATAACTAGTATGATGCGGAAAGAAAAAATACTAGTTATACCTTTTAGAAAGACCTCTTGATCTTCTACCGTATTCCTCTTCTAACCTCGGACGTTGTGTGGGCAACGATCTTCCGAGATGAGAATCCACCAAAGCACCTTCTTCTCCTTTCTTCAAGTTTTAAGCACAAAGCTTCCAAAAGATGAAGATCTTTTTCCACCAACCAAGCTCCAAGGGATACAAGCTTTCTCTCCTTCTTCTTCTTCTTCTCCAAGTAGTATCCGGCCACCACAAGAGCTCCAAGCAAATAGAGAAGGTTCGGCCACCACCAAGAGGAAGAGAGGAAGAGAGGTTGGCCGGCCACAACACCAAGGAAAAGAGGGAGAGAAATAATAGAGGTTGTTCACCATGAAGCCTTCTCTACCCCCTCTTTTATAATCCTTGGTCTTGGCGAATAAGGAAAATTTAATAAAAATTTCCTTAATTCTTTTTCCATTGAAAAGGAAAAATTATTTAATTAAAAACAATTTTCTTTCTCAATTCTATTTGGCCGGCCACACCAAAGCTACAAACAAGGAGAGTTTTAATTAATTAAAACTTCCTAATTTGTCTCCAGAAATTTATAAAATTTCTCCAATAATTTAATCCCTTCATGATTGGTTTAAAAAGGAAATTTAATAAATTAAAATCTTTCTTTTAAACATGTGGATAAAAAGAAAGTTATCTCTAAAAATTAAAATCTCTTTTAATCTACAAATAAGGAAAGATATCAAATCTTTTCTCAATCTTTTGTAGAAACTAATAAAAGAGAATTATTAATTTTTAAACTTTCTTTTAAATCATGAACATGGTTAAAAAGGAAAGTTTTCTTAAAATTTAAAATCCTCCTTTAATCAACAAATAAGGAAAGATTTCAAATTTTAAACTCTCTTTTAAACATGTAGATGATTTACAAATAAGGAAAGTTTTTACCAAAATTAAAACCATCCTTTTAAACTACAAATAAGGAAAGAGATTAATCTCTTCTCTTAATCTTTTGTAGAAAGTTATAAAAGGAAATTTTAATTTTAAACTCTCTTTTAAAATCATGATATCCACATAAAAAATAATTTTAATAAAAATCCTTTTAAATATTCTAGTGGTCGGCCACCTAAGCTTGGGACCCAAGCTTTGGCCGACCACCTACATGACTCATCCACTTGATCTTGGCCGGCCCTAGCTTGGGTTCCAAGCTAGCTTGGCCGGCCCCATTGGATGGGTAAGAAGGTGGGTATGCGGTGGGTATAAATCTCTATATACTAGAGGCTACGATAGGGACCGAGAGGAGGAATTGGTTTTAGTCTCCCGATGAAATTAAGCATCCCGTGTTCGCCCCGAACACACAACTTAATTTCATCAATAATAATTCATTCCACTAAAGAACTATTATTGAACTACCGCACCAATCCCAAATTACATTTTGGGCTCCTTCTTATTATGAGTGTGTTAGTCTCCCTGTGTTTAAGATATCGAATGTCCACTAATTAAGTGAGTTACTGACAACTCATTTAATTAATATCTAAGTCCAAGAGTAGTACCACTCAACCTTATTATCATGTCGGACTAAGTCCACCTGCAGGGTTTAACATGACAATCCTTATGAGCTCCTCTTGAGGACATTATCAACCTAGTATCTCTAGGACACAGTTTCCTTCTATAATCAACAACACACACTATAAGTGATACCATTTCCCAACTTATCGGGTTTATTGATTTATCGAACTAAATCTCACCCATTGATAAATTAAAGAAATAAATATCAAATATATGTGCTTGTTATTATATTAGGATTAAGAGCACACACTTCCATAATAACTGAGGTCTTTATTCTTTTATAAAGTCAGTATAAAAGGAACGACCTCAAATGGTCCTACTCAATACACTCTAAGTGTACTAGTGTAATCATATAGTTAAGATAAACTAATACCTAATTACATTACGACCTTCCAATGGTTTGTTCCTTTCCATCTTGGTCGTGAGCTACTGTTTATAATTTATAAGGAACCGATAACATGATCTTCTGTATGTGACACCACACACCATGTTATCTACAATATAAATTAATTGAGCAACTACATTTATCATAAATGTAGACATTTGACCAATGCGATTCTTATTTCTAGATTAATGTTTATACCAAAATCTAGGCTTTTAGTATACACTCTAACATTTATGAAGGATCCTAGTCTATTGAGCACATCCCTAATTGTCGTCGTAAGTTGCTAAATTCACTTTCAGGGAGTGGTTTTGTAAAAATGTCAGCTAAATTTGATTTAGACTCAATGTACTTGAGTTCAATATCACCTTTAGTAACATGATCCCTGATGAAGTGATGCCTAACTTCAATATGTTTGGTTCTTGAATGATGCACAGGATTCTTGGTTAAGTTAATCGAACTTATATTATCAATTAATACTTTTACATTTGTGATATTTAAGTTGAAATCTTTTAGAGTATGCATCATGCATAATATTTGTGCAACACACTCGCCTATAGCTATGTATTCTGACTCAGTTGTAGATAGTGCAACACAGTGTTGCTTTCTACTAAATCAGCTGACAAGGGATGGACCAAGTAGTTGGCATCCACCACTTGTGCTTTTGCGGTCTAATTTGCATCCGGCATAATCTGAATCAGAATATCCTATTAATTCAAAGTTGTTGGTCCTAGGATACCAAATACCTACATTTGTGGTTCCCTTGAGGTATCTAAAGATTCTTTTGACTTGAGTCAAATGAGATTCTTTAGCACAGGTTTGGTATCGAGCACACATACTAACTGCAAATAAAATGTCAGGTCGGCTTGCAGTTAAGTAAAGTAGACTACCTATCGCGCTCCGATAATGTTTTAAGTCTACTGATTTTCCATTAGGATCATCATCTAGGATTGTGTTTACGGCCATAGGTGTTTTTATTTCTTTAGTATTTTCCATTCCAAATTTTCTAAGTAACTCCTTAGTATATTTTTGTTGATAAATATAATTTCCTTCATTTGTTTGTTTGACTTGTAACCCTAGAAAATAAGTTAATTTTCCTACCAGACTCATTTCGAATTCGTGTTCCATTAGGTTTGTAAATTCGTTTAAAAATTCTGAGTTGGTTGAACCAAAGATGATATCATCTACATAAATTTGAGCTATAAAAATATCTTCTTTTATTGATTTCACAAATAGTGTTGGGTCAATTTGACCTTGATTGAACCCTTTAGAGGTTAAGTAAGAGGTTAGTCTTTCATACCATGCCCTAGGTGCCTGTTTAAGTCCATATAATGCCTTTTTTAATTTGTAGACATAATCAGGGTGTTCTAGGCTTTCAAAACCTGGCGGCTGACCTACATACACTTCTTCTTTTATCAATCCATTAAGAAAGGCAGACTTGACATCCATTTGGTATAGTTTGAATCCTTTATGGGCTGCATAGCTTAGTAACATTCTAATGGACTCTAGTCTAGCTACCGGGGCATAAGTTTCATCGTAGTCAAGTCCTTCAACTTGACTGAACCCTTTGGCAACTAACCTGGCCTTGTTCCTAGTAATTTCTCCAGTTTCACTTAATTTGTTTCGAAATACCCATTTGGTTTCTATTATTTTCTTATCGGTAGGTTGAGGTACTAGGTCCCAAACTTCATTGCGCTCAAATTGAGCTAATTCTTCTTGCATAGCTATGACCCAGTCTGGGTCAAGTAGAGATTCAGCTACAGTTTTGGGTTCAATATTTGAGATTAACGAGATTTGACTTAGGTTTCTGAAAGATGACCTAGTTTGAACCCTCAGGTCTGGGTCACCAATTATTTGATTAGTAGGATGGTTTGGGTTGACTCTTATGGTTCTAGGAGGTTGACTTTCTTGTAGTTGTTCTTCTTCTTCATTATTTTGGGTTTGGTTTGTTCCCTCAGAATTGATATGTTCGTGAACAGAGTCAACTGGTTGAGGTTGGGCTTGTTCTAGGTTTTGATTGGATTCTTTGAATTTTACATTGGTGGTTTCTTCAATTCTTAAAGTGACTTTATTATAAATTCTGTAGCCTCTGCTATTCAGAGAGTAACCTAGAAAAATTCCATTCTCTATTTTGGAAGTGAATTTGCCTAAGTGTTCTCTAGTATTTAGGATAAAGGCTGGGCAACCAAATACCTTAAAGTATTTTATATTAGGTTGCTTGTTGTAAAATATTTCAAAAAATGTTTTATTGTGGTTTTTGTTTAGTGTTGTTCGGTTTTGTACATAGCAGGCTGTACTAACAGCTTCTGCCCAAAAATATTTAGGTAAGTTGTATTCATTTAGCATAGTTCTAGATGCTTCAAGTAAGGTTCTATTTTTCCTTTCTACAATTCCGTTTTGTTGGGGAGTTTTAGGGCAAGAAAATTCATGATGGTAGCCATTTTCAAGGCAAAATTTATCAAAATTATGATTTTTAAATTCTCCTCCATTATCACTTCTGATTCTTTTAATTTTTATGCCTTTTTCATTTTCAATTTGTTTGCAGAAATTCGTAAAAATTTCAAAAGTTTCATCTTTATGTTTTAAGAATTTGACCCAAGTGAACCTAGAATAGTCGTCTATTATAACTAAACAGCTAGACTTCCATTTATTGATTTGACCCATGGGAGTCAAATAAATCTAAGTGTAAAAGTTCTAGGACCGAGTTGGTTTGGGATTCATTAATTGGTTTGTGGGTAGATTTTGTTTGTTTGCCTTGTTGACAAGCATTACATATTGTTGAATCTAAGTTAGGTAATTTTGGTAAGCCTCTAACTAGACCGTTTAATTTACTTATGTTTCTGAAATGGGTGTGTGACATTCTTCTGTGCCATAACCAGGTTTCTTCTTTTTGCGTTAAATAACACTTGACTGAAGAAGTGGTTAAGTTGATGGCATAGATATTGTCTTTTCTAAAGCCTTTTAGGCTTATAGTTGGATTATCTAGATGTTTGATCAAACATTCTGTGGATAGAAATTTTACCTTATACCTAGTGTCACACAATTGACTTATACTCAGAAGATTGTATTTAAAATTTTCAACAAGTAGAACATTTGAAATTATGAAATCTATGTTTAATTCAATATTACCTATACCAATTACCTTGAGTTTACCGTTGTTTCCAAAGGCAACTGTTCCTAGGCTTTTGTAGGTTAATTGAGTGAACTTGGTGTGATCTCCAGTCATATGTTTGGAGCAACCACTGTCCAAAATCCACTTGGTTTCCTACAACACGTAGGATTTATGTTAGTCTTAGTTTATCAATTTTTTAATCAATCATTACTTAAGAAATTGATTTAAGTTTTAAAATTAAAATTTTGAAAATAATTTTTTAAGTTTAAAATTTTGAAAATAATTTTTAAGTTTAAAATTAAAATTTTTGAAAATAATTTTTAAGTTTAAAATTTTGAAAATAATTTTTTAAGTTTAAAATTTTGAAAATAATTTTTAAGTTTAAAATTAAAATTTTTGAAAATAATTCTTAAGTTTAAAATTAAAATTTTTGAAAATAATTTTTAAGTTTAAAATTAAAATTTTTGAAAATAATTTTTAAGTTTTAAAATTAAAATTTTTGAAAATAATTTTTAAGTTTAAAATTTTGAAAATAATTTTTAAGTTGAAAATAATTTTTAAGTTTAAAATTTTGAAAATAATTTTTAAGTTTAAAATTTTGAAAATAGTTTTTAAGTTTAAAATTAAAATTTTTGAAAATAATTTTTAAGTTTAAAATTAAAATTTTTGAAAATAATTTTTAAGTTTAAAATTTTGAAAATAATTTTTTAAGTTTAAAATTTTGAAAATAATTTTTAAATTTAAAATTAAAATTTTTGAAAATAATTTTTAAGTTTAAAATTAAAATTTTTGAAAATAATTTTTAAGTTTAAAATTTTGAAAATAATTTTTAAGTTTAAAATTAAAATTTTTGAAAATAATTTTTAAGTTTAAAATTAAAATTTTTGAAAATAATTTTTAAGTTTAAAATTAAAATTTTTGAAAATTTAAAATTAAGTTAAGCCTTATTCATCTCACCCGATCTATATTATCAATCAGGGAATCCTATGATTTTGTGAGATGAAATTGGTTTGATTACAGACTTTTGGTTTAACTTGTGTTAGATTCAGATTTAGTTTTGGTTTCCACAAATAGGCATTCTTCGGATAAACTTCTAAGCTTGGTGAGTCACAGGGACATCATTAGAAGTAACCAACCTTTCGAAGTTTTCCGAATAGTCCTATCCACGGAACTTAGTACTAAATCTTGATCTAACTGGTTAGAATTCGTTTAAGGGTAGCTTCGGTCAGTTCCACTTGGCCAAATGCACCAGATCGAAGCCATATCTTTCTAGACATGCGATGCCCAAGCTTCCCTAACGTACTATCATCCAAAAACTTCACCAGTACCATGAGTCAAGTTAACTTCGGTCTCTTTTTAACCAATCTTGATTACCCTGTCGGGTTATGTTAGTTTTGGAGGTGCCAGCTATTCTGGAGCCTCCCCCTGAATTATTGGCCATTAATTTAGATTTTTGGGTTTGTGTCGATTCTTTTTATAGTTATAGTCAACTTGGTGATAGTCTAAATTTTGAGTTTTGAATTTTGATTTTAAGTTAAATTTATTTTTTAGGTTTTGATCTGATTTATTCAAGTTTATATAATGTATTTTATCTTTAGGTATATAGAATTGATTAAGTCCTACTTGCGTGGTTAAGCACGCTTTCGGGACCCAAGCTTGTTTAGTTGCTTTGTGTTGGGTTAATAATGATTTAAAGGTTTTGTTTGATTTTGACTTATATCCAAGTCCGGTTTTATTATAGCATGCTTTTTGGTTATTTAGAATTAAATCTAAATTTTTAGATCTTGTTGTGAATTTTTCCAACAATTCTTTTAACTTATTAATTTCACTTTTTAATGATAAATTCTCCTCCTCAAGTGTTCGGTCTTGAGTTGAATTCGAATTTTTTAATTGTTCCTTGAGGTTTTGATTTTCCTCAAGAAGCGATTTATTTTCATTTTCCAATTTAACTAATTTTTATTTAAACATGAGATAATTCTAAAGAATTTATGATTTAAGTTTGGTATACCTCTTGGAACCTTCGGAAGCGAGTGCGGACTCGTGGCTCGATTCGGGTTCGGACCCGTCTTCCGATTCCTCTGATTCGTCTTCCGTTTCAGCTTCGCGAGCCATCAGCGCGAGGTGACTTTGGTGTTTTTGCCTTTCTCCCTCCGATTCGTCTGAGGAGGAATCGTCCCATGTTGCTTTGAGGGCTTTCTTCTTTGTTGACTTTGGTTTGTCAAGTTTCAATCTTGGGCATTTGTTCTTGTAGTGCCCCTTTTTGTTACACCCGAAACATGTGACATTTCTTGAGTCGACTGGCGAACTGATCTTCTGAAGATCCTGTTTGTTGAAGCTTCTCTTTTCTGGTGAACATCTTCCTTACCGGGTTCACCTGTTCTTCGTCCTCCGAGTCTTGATCGGAATCTTCTTGATTCGGGCTTGTTCTTCTTTTCTTTAGAGGAACACTGCAATTAAAGCTACACCTTTCTCGACCCGGCGTTAGTTTGCTCATGAAGTTCTAATTCACAAAGAGTTCATCCAATTTAATTTAGATAGATTTTTGAAATTTTGTAGCATCTACAATTGATGCCCACAAATTATTCGCGGAAAAGCATTTAACGCGTACCTTATTAAGTCTCGGTTCTCCATTTGGTGTCCTATCGCGTGGAGACCGTTGAGGATATCTTTGATCCTCGCGTGGAGCTGACTTGCCGTTTCTCCTTCCTGCATTTTATATTAAAAATTTTATTTATAACAAATCTCTTTTTGTTACCTTCGCGTCGCTTGTTCCTTCGTGCAGCTCGATCAGTTTATCCCGAGCTCCTTAGCGTTTTCATGCGGTCCGACCCGGTTCAGTTCTTCTCGTGTTAGTCCGCGTTGTAGAGTGTTGATGGCTTTGTTCTCCATTGATGCCTTTTTCTTTAAATCATTTGTCCATTCTTCAGGGTCTATTATTTTCCCGGAGTTGTCTCTGGAATTTTATAAGCCTTTGTGACGCTCATCCATTGGTCGTAGTCCGTCTTCATGTAGACCTCCATTCTTCTCTTCCAGTACGAAAAATCATCCCCGTTGAATAGGGGAGGACGTACTGTCTGAAGCCTTCTTGTTGAGACATCTTATCCTGCACACATTAACTAAAAAAATAGAAATTCCAAGACTTGGTCTTGTAACAATAGAAACTCTAAGTGTAACGAAAAAATCTTCAAAAGATAATAATATCAGTTTGGAATTAAAAATATTTCACCCCCTGTCTGGTTGCACCAAATCAGAGCGGTACTGCTACGATACCACTTGTAAGACCGATAGGTTCGATAGGGGGTGAATATCGATTCAAAATATAGAGTGCAGCGGAAAAGTAAAGTAGACACGGTTGTTTTTACTTCGTTCGAAGCTGTGACGACTCCTACTCGAAGGCCGTGGTCCTTGACCACTTTCGTTGGGCAATCACTAGCAATTCGAATATAATTACAGAATGAATACGAAATGCTTAATGAAACAAAGTAATACCGACAAGAAAATTAACCAAAAGCGAAGAAGCACTTTCGAGCTTTGTTAGCGTCGCGAGCGTGAAGCGATGGGACCGGCGATCGAAAGTTCTCGATTGATGATTGATTTCAAGCTCCGCACGGGCTTCTTTTATATCTTGTCTCGGGCTGAATCCCTTAGGCGCGGAATGACGTTGCACAAACCATGATGCTCACGTGGCGGCGACTGGTGGATGAAATTTGCCTTAGGCGCCGGACCTCCGGCGCCGGATCCGGCGCCGGACCCTCTTCTCGAAAGTCCTTCTCCTGCAAGAAAAGGTTAGTCCGAGGCAAATGTACCCTGCAGCAAAAGAATGTTAGCACAGTTTTATAGATGAGCAAAGTATGACTTAGATTCCGTCTTTCCGAGACCGGAATCTAGTCACGATCTCGACTTAGATATCCGAAATAGATCTAAGTCGGATCGACGCCTAATGTTCCCTACCCGGGAACGCGTCCTCGCAGTCACTCCCCTCCAGTGACTTACCTCACTTACCTGCCAGACGTCCGGTCAGCCCGTCGACCCGTCTGGACTTCTCGCCAAGCGTCCGGTCAGCCCGTCGACCCGCTTGGACTTCTCGCCAACTATCCGGTCAGCCCGTCGACCTAGCTGAACTTCTCGCCAAGCGTCCGGTCAGCCCGTCGACCCGCTTGGACTTCTCGCCAGCTATCCGGTCAGCCCGTCGACCTAGCTGGACTTTTCCTGCACACTTGATAAAAGTGTCAGACAACAACAAACCTAACTTAACCTGATTTGTCATTCATCAAAACCTGAGTTAGACCGTTAGTGCTAACCGCACCAACAAAAACAAGATCAAGAAGCAAAAGAAAGCACTAAAGGTGACCTGGGATAAGTCTTCTTTGGACGGATTGGGAGCAAACAAACCGAAGCAAGCAAATTACCTCGCATTGATGACAACCGGAGGTGAAACAGATCAAGAAGATGAGTCAGAATACGAGTCGAGCAATGGATCAACATTCGGTTTAGACGAACCAACTAGGGTAAAATTTAATTACATTGTAAATTTATTTAAAATTATTTCATGCCTAAACAACAAGTTAACTAAAACTGAGGAACACGCTAAAGTCCCCCTTAAGGAAAATAACATCCTTAAGGAGCAAGTGAGCTTGATCTCTTTAACTGACCAAGCGCAAGACAAAAATTCAACTCAAGCGGTAAATCTTGAGGAAGAAAATTCTATTTGAAAAACCAAGTTAAAGAGTTAAAAGAACAGTTGGAAAAGTTTACCTCAGGATCCAATTATCTAAATATAATACTCGGATCCCAAAGAGCTGTGTATAATAAATTCAGACTCGGATACAATTCTAACTTAACATTTAAATTATTTTTAACTCTAACTCAAAATAAAAAATTAATGAAAGTTTGGGTTCTAAAAGTGTGTCTAACCACGCAAATAGGATTTAATCAATACTATATACCAAAAAATGAAATTCACTACATAAATCAAAATAAATCAAATAACTCACTCTTAAGATTAAAAACTAAATCTTCAAAAATAAACTTAAACCTAAAGAATCAAATCAAATCAAATAAATCAAAAAATAAACCTAAAATAAACAAAAACAAAATCAATCTAAATTCAAACTA
The DNA here is from genome assembly GCF_018446385.1 of Zingiber officinale. Classification (NCBI taxonomy): domain Eukaryota; kingdom Viridiplantae; phylum Streptophyta; class Magnoliopsida; order Zingiberales; family Zingiberaceae; genus Zingiber; species Zingiber officinale. Next base: position 19,542,494 of record NC_056004.1, read on the forward strand.
TAACCAAGTCTATTACAACTATAAAGCAAATCAGCACAAATCTAAAATCTAAAAAGTTCAGTAATTCAGGGGGGCTCTAAATTAGTTGTCTCCTCCAAAAATATTAAGTTACCTGATCGGGTAATTAAGACTAGAATAAATAGGGAAAGAAGTTTAACCTGATAAACGGTACTAGAGAAGTTTTGGATGATAGTAGGTTAGGGAAGCTCTGTCTATGCATGTCTAAGAAGATATGGCTTCGACTTGGTGCATTTGGCTTAGTGGAACTAATTGAAGCTACCTCTTACTAATCGTAACTGGTTAGACCAAAGTTTTATATTAAGTTTAGTGAATAGGACTATTTAGAAAATTTTGGAGACGTGGTTACTCTAATGATGTCCAGGTGACTCGTCATAGCTTAGAAGTGTTGGGCCCCATGGTGTTTTGATGTGATCAACCAAGTTGGTTAGGTCCTACTTTGTGTTTGATCCCTGTGTCTGAGTGTGCAGGAGCTTAGAAGCGCAGGAAGTCGAGCGGAAGACGCAGCTAGCGAGAAGGACGACACGGGAAGGGAGCCGACGGGCTCGGTGTGTCCGAAGGACGAGAGACCTGTGGAAGAGTACTCCAATGGAGCGAGAAGAACGTGCGCGACGTTCGAGGGACGAGAAGCCGGACGGAAGCCTGCTCGAGGAGAAGGCAGGAAATTGGGTTCGGGTGAGCCCTATTTCGGTTGGCCGCAATCACCCAAAAGAACGAAACTTCAGAAGCCAAAGCGAAGAAGAAAAGGAGTCAAAAGAGACTGAAAATTACTGTAGCAGGAAGTTACTGTAGCAGGAACTTGAAGGTGCCTTAAACATGCATTGAAGGCGCCTTCAACATTGAAGGCGCCTTCATTGCTTGTTGAAGGCGCCTTGAGCCAGGTCAGAATGACCGTTCGAGCACCGGATAGAATTCTATCCACTCACCGAGCTGGAGGCACCTTGGACCTTGTTGGAGGTACCTTGGACCCTTGGGATAGAATTTCTAGAGGCTATTTAAAGACCCCTGGAGCTAGGAATTAAACAACAACTCAAGCAATCAATCGTGTAGCCATTCCTAGCAATAGTTCTAAGCTTCCAAAGTGTAAAAGGCTTCTCCGCCTTCAGTAAAGGAGATTTTTTTTTAGTGCGCTTCCCATTGCCCTGGATTAACAACCTCCTTGATTGTAACCAGGTTAAATTTCTGTTTCTTTTCTGTTTACTGTTTTAATTACTTTATTGCTTTATTTACTATTGCACTAATTGAGTTGAAAGCACGAGGAGGGTATAATTCATTTTTGTTTTCAGCAATTCACCCCCTTCTTGCCGGCCTACGCTGCACCTACAAGAAGTTTATCCAAAAAATATCTATTTGTTGAACTCAAAGCTAAACTTGAATCTAACACAAGTTAAACCAAATCCTGAAATTTAACTTAACTCATCTTTTAAAATTATAGGATTTCCTGATTGAAAATACAGATCAGGTGAGATGACTAAAGATTAAAATTTAAAATCAAATTAAAATTAAGATTAAAATTAAAATGCAAATTCAAATCAAATTAATTTAAATTCAAATTAAAATTCAATTCAAATTTCAATTAAATTAAAATTAAGTTCACACTTAAGCTAACTTTTTCTCTCTCTCCTACTCTTTATAGGAATATAAATGGATATTAAATAGTAGTTGCTCCTGATACATGACAGGGGATCAAGCAATGTTCACTAAATTAACATTCAAAAGACTAGGAGTAGTTGCCTTTAGAAACCACAGCAAACTAAAGATAATTGGAATAGGTAACATTGAACTAGAATCTAATTTAGTTATTCATAAAGTACTACTTATTAAAAATTTCAAATTTAACCTACTCAGTGTCAGTCAATTGTGTGATTTAGAGTATAAGGTTAGGTTTACATCTACTAAATATATAATTAAATATATAAAAGACCCTACAATAAAATTAAAAGGACTTAGGAATAATAATATTTACACAATTTACCTAGATAGCTCCTCACTTAAGTGTCACCTAACACAAAAATAGAAAACCTAGTTGTGGCATAGGAGAATGTCTCATACTAATTTTAGAAATTTCACCAAACTAAATAGTTTAGTTAGAGGGCTACCAAAACTACCCAACTTAGACTCAACAATTTGTAATACTTGTCAATAAGGAAAACATACCAAGTCAACCCACAAACCAATTAATCAAACTCAAACTAATTCAACACTTGAATTATTACACTTTGATTTATTTGACTCATATGAGATTAAATTTATACATGGAAACTTATACTGTCTAGTAATAATTGATGATTACTCAAGGTTCATATGGGTAAAATTTTTAAAAAATAAAGATGAAATATTTAAACTATTTAGTAATTTTTGTAAACAAACTGAAAATAAAAAAGATTTGAAAATTAAAAGAATTAGAATTGATAATGGTGGGAAGTTTAAAAATTATAGGTTTACTAAATTATGCTTAGAAAATAGTTACCATCAAGAATTCTCATATCCTAATACACCTAAACAAAATGGAATAGTAAAAAGGAAAAATAGAACTCTCTAAGAAGCCACTAGGACAATGCTTAATGAATATCAACTATCAAAATATTTCTGGGCAGAAGCTGTCAATACAACCTACTATAAACAAAATAGAACAACAATTAATAAAAAAATAAAATAAACTCCATTTCCAGTTTACTATAATAAATTATCAAATATTAAATACTTTAAGATTTGGATGTCCTGTGTACATATTAAATACATGAGAATACCTAGGAAAATTTTCTCCAAAAGTAGAAAATAGAATCTTTATAGGGTATTTCCTAAATAGTAGATGATACAGAGTTTACAATAAAAATACTTTAAGAATTAAGAAAATCATCAACGTAAAATTTGATGAAATTACTAAAGAACCTAATTCAACTCAACCTTAATATCAACCAATTGATTTCATTAGTGTTAACACTGATCTAGGGGGTCTGAGTGAAAGCTAATAGAAGAATATGAAGTTGAACAAAATCAACTACAAGAAAATAAACAAACATAAACTAAGCATAGAACAATAAGAATGAGCTCAGATCATCCAATTGAACAAATTATAGGTAACATAGACCTAAGAGTTCAGACTAGATCATCTTTCAGGAACCTAAGTCAAATATCTTTAATTTCTAAAATCAAATCCAAAATAGTAAAAGAATCCCTACTTGACCCAGACTGGATCATAGCCATACAGGAAGAACTAGCCTAATTTAAAAGAAATGAAGTCTGGATTTAGTACCATTATCTAATCATAAAAAGGTAATAGAAATAAAATAGGTATTTAGAAATAAATTAAGTGATAAGGGGGAAATTGTTAGAAACAAAGCTAGACTAGTAGTTAAAGGGTTTAGTCAAATAGAAGGACTGACTATGATGAAACATATACTCCAGTAGCCAGACTTGAGTCTATTAGAATGTTACTTAGCTATGCAACCCATAAAGGATTTAAGCTTTATCAAATGGATGTCAAATCTACCTTCTTAAATGAGCTAATAAAAGAAGAAGTTTATGTAGGTCAACCACCTGGTTTTGAAAGTATAGATCATCCTGACAATGTGTTTGAACTAAAGAAAACTTTGTATGATCTTAAATAAGCACCTAGGGTCTGGTATGAAAGGTTGACTACATATCTAATTTCCAAAGGATTCAACCAAGGTCAAATTGATCCAACTCTATTTATAAAATCAGTCAAATAAGATATCTTCATACCCCAAGTATATTAGATGACATAATTTTTGGATCAACCAACTCAGAATTTTTACAAGATTTTATAACTTTAATGGAACAAGAATTTGAAATGAGCCTAGTAGGTAAACTAACATATTTCTTAGGATTACAAATTAAACAAACAAATGAAGAAAATTATGTTTATCAACAAAAATATATCAAAGAATTACTTTAAAAAAATTGGAATAGAAAATATCGAAGAAATAAAAATACCAATGGCAACTAATACAACCTTAAATAGTAATCCAAATGGAAAACCCGTAAATCTAAAATATTATAGGAGTGTCATAAGCAACCTTTTATATTTAATTGCAAGTCGACTTGATATTCTATTTGCAGGTAGTATGTGTGCTAGATACCATACCTATGCGAGAGTGACCGGGGCGCTAATGTCCCTCCGAGCAAATTGAACTTCTTCCATATTCACATACTTGACCGATCGACAAAGTAAGTTATCAAAGTTTATCAGGAGTTTCTTCACCAAGGACCTGAAGAAGTCTCCTTCTAATAAGCCTTGTGAGAAGGCCCTCGCTAATATTTCAGAAGTCATTAAAGAAACATCTTGAGTCACCCGATTGAACCGTTCAATATAGTCTTTTAGATTCTCTTTAGGCTTCTACTTGAGAGCAAATAAATTGAGTGGAGTCTTATGATATCTTCGATTAATGGCAAAATGGTGAAGAAATATAGTCTTGAAGTCTCAAACGACTGAACAGAGGATGCATGAGTCAATTGAACCATCTTTGCACCGAGCCCAAGAGTGTCGTTAGAAATACTTTGTTAGGACCAAAAGTAGCTAGAGGGGGGGTGAATAGCTCGTCGCGTTCGCTCGGTGCGCTTCGTTGCTTGGCGTTGCTTGTTTCTTCTTGGATGTGCAGCGGAAAATACAGAAACAAACACAAAACGCTAACACTAGGATTTTACTTGGTATCCACCTCACAAGAGGTGACTAATCCAAGGATCCACACCAACGCACACACCCTCCACTATGAATAACACTCCTGTATGGTAACTACCAAAGGCGGAGAAGCCCTACAACACTCTCAATACAAGAAGAAGAAAGGGAAATACAAGTTAAGCAAAAGCTTACAAGATGTGCAGTAAAAACCCTAACCCTAACTTCTTCCTCTTGCAATAGATCCGCCTCTTGACTTGGAAAGCCTCCAAGAACCTTCAAGAACTGGCGATCACGTGCTTGTAGAGAGCTGTGGAGGATGGAATGAATCCGAGAAGAGCTCGTGAAGAGATCAAGAGATGCGAAGACCACGCTCGCTTGCGGCTTTAAACCCGACGCAACGGTTCGGGGAGGCTTTGGATCGATCCACGGATCGATCCAAAGCGCCTCTGAAGCGCTGGATCGATCCACGGATCGATCCGGCGCTTATCGCGGAACGATCGTCCGATCGATCGGTGATCGATCGGGACCTGAATCGATCACGGATCGATCCGAAGCTTCTGATGGGAAGAATGGATCGATCGCGATCGATCCACATCTGGATCGATCACGGATCGATCCGGCGCAATTTTGCCCAAAACCAAGTCCCAAACCTCTAACCAACATCCGGTCAACCTTGACTGTTGGTACATCATGCCTCGCATCTGGTCACTCCCTTGACCTGCGGACTCCCCACCAAGTGTCCGGTCAATCCCTTTGACCCGCTTGGACTTTTACTCGTCGTGCCAAGTATCCGGTCACTCCATTGACCTACTTGGACTTCCACCAGATGTCCGTCAACCTTGACCCATCTGGACTTCCTTCCTTGCCAAGTATCCGGTCAATCCCTTTGACCTACTTGGACTTCCCAACACCGGATGTCCGATCATCCTTGATCCATCTGGATTTTCCTCCTTGCTGGCTTCACTCACGGGACTTTCACCTAGCTTCACTCACTAGGGTTTTCCATCCGCCTAGCTTCACTCACTAGGACTTTCACCGGCTTCACTCACCGTGATTTTCCTTAGCTTCACTCACTAGGACTTTCACGGCTTCACTCACGTTTCCATACGCCTAGCTTCACTCACTAGGACTTTCACGCTTCACTCACCAGATTTCCATCCGCCTAACTTCACCGTTAGGACTTTCCGATCAAGTATCGGTCAACCTTGACCTACTTGACTCTTCTTCAATCAAGATCTTATTGTCAAACATCTAAACCCTAACCAAGACTCAGCTTGGTTAACCAGGTCACCCTTGACCTGAGGGATATTGCACCAACAATCTCCCCCTTTTTGATGTTTGACAATACCACAATAACACTTACAATCCCACATGTAAGTTAGGCTAATCCTATAGCCTCCTTCTTCATGCCACTAGGTAATGAACCCATAAATTAAGCTTTCCATTCTCCCCCCAAGAGGGCAAACTCCCTCTAGGTAATGAAAACCTAACTTACTTCCTTTCATTCTCCCCCTATTGGCACACATCAATCCCCAAAAAAAAACATCAAACCGTCTTTGGACACACATCAACCTATGCTCCAATTTTGGGCACACTTCAACAACTCCATTTGTTGAAGACTCTCCCCCTGAAGAGTTGCTCATCGTGATCACAATTTCACTCATTGTGATCATCTCAATATTGAAGGTCTCATACCCTTCATTATCCTTAACTTTTCCCTCAATGTTGACAAATACCCAACCTTGAGCATTTTCAACCACTTGAGTTGCCACTTGAAATGATGAGGATATCCACTCCCCATTTATCCCCATTTCAAGTTTAAATGCTCAACCTTGAGCAAGTTCACAACGGAAGGTTAACCACCTTCCAAGGTTCATGAAAAATAATTTTCATGTCTTTAAAGAGTCCCTCCCCCTAAAGACATGGTGGTAACTTCTGTCATTGCACCAACAATGACTTGGAATCCCTAAACCTTTAGGAAACCCAGATTTAGAAGTTTTGAGGTTCAAATGTTCAAAATTTGAAACAAACCTCAACCTAAACTTCAACTTAGCCTTCCTTTACCATTCCATCCTTGTTTTCAACACGAAAACACCCTTTTATGTATACAAATGTATTTTAAGGGTTTGGAATGGTTACCTAGACTAAAATAGGTTCAAAGTGCTGAAATCGGGCTTTCCCAGCCAAAATCAGCAACTTGGATCGATTGGAGTTGGGTTCCAATCGATTGAACCTTTTCGAATCGATCCACCGATCGATTCAGCGACTACTGATCGATCGGGAGACTTGCCTTCTGATCGATCCACGGATTTGCCCGAATCGATCCATGGATCGATTCGCACCTCAATCGATCCATGGATCGATCGAGCTCGATAGTTGCTGAAATTCCATTTCAGTCAACTTCGAAACCCCTAGAAAATTCTACAAAATCCAAAAATTATGAAATTTCGTGTAGACATTGTTTAGGGCATATATTATCAAGGAAAAATAGTTTTCTATGAAAATACATCATATTTTCAAAGATTGACACAAACTTGAAAACTTGCAAAACTTTAGTGTTTTCTTCAAGTTTGTGTCTAACTATTCAATGGTGATTACTATCAAAAGATAGCCTTCACCAAGGTTTTCCAAAAACATTTTAAAAACATTTTCAAAACCAATATCCCATCATGTTCCTTGGGCATAATGCACATGACTTGTACATTAGCTTTCCCAATGATAGGAAAACACATAACTATGTGTTTTGATGAACCTAAAACTCAAAAGAATGCACTAAATCAACATTTTGAGTTTTGTTCATCTTCCTAACATCTCACTTGTATCTAATGTGCACTAAAACACATACAAGTCATCTTATAGTCCTTGTGAAATGTAAGATTTTGGTTTTGCCCTATTCTAGGGATCATGCATATCTATCTAGGCATTTCAAAAATATTAGACATCCACCTAGGATGTCACTTGTTAATAAGTGTTGTTAAATGCCATTTATCCTTAATTACAAGAAATTAAACTAATGCATGATAATGTTATGGCATACATCAAAAGGAAATAATTTTCAAAAGAAAATATCCTATAACTACATGATGTATGAATGTCATGACATGGTATTTTTGTATTTTACATAATAAGTCATGAATGCTAAAGTAGACATGATGTCATGGCATATGATGGGCAAACAATCATGGCAAGATTTAGCATAAATAAAATATACCTAGATTAACTATCTAAGTATCCTTAAAACCTTAGCTAAACTTACAACTTAAACCTAGATTGCCCTTAAGTGCATCAAGAAAACGCCAAAACCTAAATTGGCATTTCTAATTCCCTTGATTAATTTATGCCAATTGAAATTAAGCATATTCCTCAAATGTTGGCATATTTCATTTTTCCTTTTTTTTTTCACAAGAGTAGCACTTCAACATAAGGCTTCAATTTCCTTTAATTTTCTAAGAACATACCAAAATCCCAACTTGGTAGCTCTTATGAATTTCCCAATATGTGCCTTTTAAGATTAAAATCAAATTTTCACCACTAGGCACATTTTACTCTTTCAAGGAGTAAATAATAGTTCCATTTCATTTTCAAAGGTTAACAAAAACCTTGAAAATGCTCCTTGAGTGTCAATTTCCTCAAAGTTGGGTTAACTACCCTTCTAATTGGAGTTGACACTCTCTAACCCATTTATGGGGTAGAGAAGATGCTCCTAGGAACCCAACACCTATTGGTGCTCCTTGGATGCTCTAGGTACTCACTAGGGATAACTTCCCTAGATACCTTCCTAGTGACCTTGTTGGACTTGTTAGAAGCCTTGGTCACATTTTCTAGGTCAACCCTAGGGATAGCCTCCCTTGTGACCTTGTTAGTGACTTTCTTAGACTTCTTAGAAGTCTTAGTCACTTTGGTTGCAAAAATACTCTTAGGGATGACTTCCCTAGTATTCTTGACTTGACCACTAAACCTAGGGTTTGTTCCATAACTATATGGAACCCTATGATAACTAGGCACATCCTTCTTAGCCTTTGGTTTGTATCCCAAACCTCTATGGCTATTTGATGGCTTTGACTTTCCTAGCCCTAGGTTTTGCTCATTTTGCCCTTTTAGGATATTTTCCATCCTTTTTAGGGTCTTTTCCATTTTATCAAGTCTTGATCTCAAGACTTGATTTTCTATCATTAAATCCTTAGAATTTGGTTTTTCATTAAGTCCATGAGCATGTTGGTTTTTAGGCTTGTATCTAAAATCCTTAGAGTTATTGCCTAGACTTTTACCTACATTCCTAACCCTAGGAGTGATAGTCTTAGCATGTAGGGCCACATGCTTTTCCTTAAAGCCCTCATGCTTTCTATTCTTATGGTAAATTGCATTAAAATGATAAAAATTAGAACTATCATGCTCTTTACCATAATGTAAAGGAGTAGGCTCAATAAATGTTACCTTCTTTTTTACCTTGGAGGCTCCCCCTTGACTAGTGCCTCCTTGAGCCTTGACCTTCTTCTTCCCCTTGGGGCATTGACTACGATAATGCCCCTTTTGATTGCAAGAGAAGCATATAATATGCTCCTTGCTCTTCTTTGTGTTGGGGATGGTTTCCTTGGGCTTCACCTTGCCCTTTTGTGCCACTTGGCCCTTCTTCTTGGCTAATTTAGGGCACTTGCTCTTGTAGTGCCCATGTTCCCTACATTCAAAGCATATAATATGATTTTTATTATTAATTGAAATATTTATACCTTTGCTTGTAGGGGTGGCATCTTTTTCTTTGGATCCGGAGGTAGAAGCTTCCTCTTGATCGGACCTTGATTCTCCTCCATTTGATTTTTCTTGACTTGTGGAGGTAGAAGCTTCTTCCTCCTCTTCTTCTCTTGACCCGGATGTAGAAGCTTCTCCTTCTTCTTGATCCGGTGTCACCAAGGATTGCTCCCCCTCAATCCTAGAGGTGGAGGCTTCATCATCTTGAATATGAAACAAGGAGTATGCTCTCTCCTTGTTCCCTTCATTCCCTTGAGGATGAAGCTTCTTGGATTTCCTCTTCTTCGGAGGTTGAGCATCTCTCAACCTCGGAATCCTCCTCTTGGTCTTGCTCCAAAGAGTCACCCTCTCTGGATTCTTCTTGCTCTCGTACAGTGGAGGGGATCTCTTCATGAAGCTTGGCCAATTTGCTCCAAAGCTCCTTGGCATCTTCGAATTCTCCAACTTGAGCCAAGATGTGGCTAGGCAATAAGTTGACCAAAAGCTTGGTCACTTTGTCATTTGCCTCGCCCCTTTGAATTTGCTCCGAGCTCCATCTGCTTTTCTTTAGAAGCTTGCCCTTGGAGTTCGTTGGAGCTTTGAAGCCTTCCATTAGAGCAAACCATTGCTCTATCTCCATCATAAGAAAGTTTTCGATTCTTGATCTCCAAGAATCAAAACTTGTGGAAGTGTATGGTGGAGCCACCCTTGTGTCAAATCCAAGTCCATCTTGGAATTGCATCTTGAAGTTGAGCTTGATAAAATCTTGAACTTGAAGAATTTGCTCCAACTTCTTCACCCTCTAGCTTTTCTTGATATGCTTGACCCTTCCGGCGATGATTCCGGTGAAGAGCGGCCTCGCTCTGATACCACTTGTTAGGACCAAAAGTAGCTAGAGGGGGGGTGAATAGCTCGTCGCGTTCGCTCGGTGCGCTTCGTTGCTTGGCGTTGCTTGTTTCTTCTTGGATGTGCAGCGGAAAATACAGAAACAAACACAAAACGCTAACAAAATTGGTTTACTTGGTATCCACCTCACAAGAGGTGACTAATCCAAGGATCCACACCACGCACACACCCTCCACTATGAATAACACTCCTTTATGGTAACTACCAAAGGCGGAGAAGCCCTACAACACTCTCAATACAAGAAGAAGAAAGGGAAATACAAGTTAAGCAAAAGCTTACAAGATGTGCAGTAAAAACCCTAACCCTAACTTCTTCCTCTTGCAATAGATCCGCCTCTTGACTTGGAAAGCCTCCAAGAACCTTCAAGAACTGGCGATCACGTGCTTGTAGAGAGCTGTGGAGGAGCTGGAATGAATCTGAGAAGAGCTCGTGAAGAGATGCCGAAGACCACGCTCGCCTGCGGCTTTAAACACGACGCAACGGTCGGATCCCGATCGATTCAAATGTTCCGAATCGATCGGGGAGGCTTTGGATCGATCCACGGATCGATCCAGAGCGCCTCTGTGCTCTGGAAACGCGCCTGGATCGATCCACGGATCGATCCAGCGCTTATCGCGCGAAGCAGCATCGTCCCGATCGATCGGCTGATCGATCGGGACCTGGATCGATCCACGGATCGATCCGAGCTTTTCGCTGGAAGAATCGGATCGATCCGATCGATCCACATCTGAATCGATCCACGGATCGATCCGGCGCTTTTTTGCCCAAAACCAAGTCCCAAACCTCTAACCAACATCCGGTCAACCTTGACTGTTGGTACATCATGCCTCGCATCCGTCACTCCCTTGACCAGGACTCCCCACCAAGTGTCCGGTCAATCCCTTTGACCCGCTTGGACTTTTACTCGTCGTGCCAAGTATCCGGTCACTCCATTGACCTACTTGGACTTCCACCAGATGTCTGGTCAACCTTGACCCATCTGGACTTCCTTCCTTGCCAAGTATCCAGTCAATCCCTTTGACCTACTTGGACTTCCCAACACCAGATGTCCGATCATCCTTGATCCATCTGGATTTCCTTCCTTGCCTGGCTTCACTCACCAGGACTTTCACCTAGCTTCACTCACTAGGGTTTTCCATCTGCCTAGCTTCACTCACTAGGACTTTCACCTGGCTTCACTCACCAGGATTTCCTTCTGCCTAGCTTCACTCACTAGGACTTTCACCTGGCTTCACTCACCAGGATTTCGTTCTGCCTAGCTTCACTCACTAGGACTTTCACCTGGCTTCACTCACCAGGATTTCCATCTGCCTAACTTGCCAGTTAGGACTTCCCAGTCAAGTATCCAGTCAACCTTGACCTACTTGACTCTTCTTCAATCAAGATCTTATTGTCAAACATCTAAACCCTAACCAAGACTCAGCTTGGTTAACCAGGTCACCCTTGACCTGAGGGATATTGCACCAACATACTTGACACTTGATGTCATTAGAATATTGATACAACAATGCTGTGTTTTCAAACTTGCACAAGTGGTCTTTGGGATATGTTGTCCCATACTCCCTAATCGTCAACTCTTGAAAATGACATGGCAATGCGTCTTCAAGGATATTTTTAGAGAAGGGGTGCCTTTGAGGTTTCCCAGCCCACTAGTGATCGAGCCTTTTCCCCGAGAGGGATCTCGGGGTAGTGTCTCGCCAGTTGAAGATTCCAAGGATAGTTTCTACTAAACAGTTGTTCCCACGAGAGCAATGATCAAAGCTTGAGGCATCTTGATCTATTGTATCAGCCTTCCTTGAGGTACTTCATTCGATGTAGAAGGTATCCTTGAGGGGAGAGGGTTTATTGTTTATTGCTACTGTCATGCTTGTTGTTGTTGTCATGTTGTTTATTGCTGCTACAATGCCCCCTGCACCGTGGCAATAACCATTCTATCGAAGTCTTTTTGCGTCATGGTGATGATGGCAGGTCTTCCAATATCATCCATCTTAACCTCTCTGTTTAGGACTTGATATTCCCACAGACGATGCCAATTTAATTAGTTATGCTCTAATACCTTCGAAAGATAAACCACCAGTGAGAATATGCCAAGCCTAAGAAAGAGAAAAATAGAGAGAAGAGAGTTAAAATAGCGGTCAAGGTTGTCCTGGTGTTGTTACTCCGACGCTCAAGTAAGTTTTAGTGGAGGGTATGGAGAATAACAGAGAAAATGAACATCAGTCTGAATAAAGATGCAAACATACCTCCATTTGCAAGTGTGGACGTATTTTATAATACCGCCACCAAATATCTCTTTCCTCTATATTATTTGTGTATTAATTATCGATGAAACATGTATCATACTGTGGTAAAGGGAATGTCCCATCGTATTTGCTAGTATCATGTGGATCAAGATACGAGGGCGTCCTCACGTGCTCTCGCTATTCACATGTGTCAGCGCAAGCGTCATACTCCATAATGTTGGATCCCATAAGGCATTTGGGGCCACGAGATAATTGGGTCGGGTCGGAGGTCGATGACCCACTAAGTAGACGAGACGAGTATCTGACCACCATGGCTAAGTAGACATGAGCAGAGTGAGCTCAATCAGTCTGAGTGATGTGCCTCCAATCGATTGGGTCGATTAGGGGATAATGAGGCATGTTCGGTCGTTAAGACCAACTAGGGAGAGGTGTAGAGCATCTGGTCGGGGTTCAAGGAGTTACTCGAGCGGATATGGAGAAGTATAGAGCATTCGGTCCGGGTTCAAAGAGTTACCCGAGCAGATATGCCTCTGTTAGAGCCGACGTGCAGAGCATCCTATAGGGGTTCAAGGAGTTACTCGAGCGGATATGCCTCCTTTAGAGTCGACCGAGAAGAAGTGTAGAGCATCCAGTCGGAGTTCAGTTGATTATCTGAGAGGATATATATGCCTCTGTTAGAGTCGACTAGGGAGAAGTGTAGAGCATCTGGTTGAAATTAAGGAGGGCTACCGAAGGGATCTGTCTCTTATGGATTTATCTTGATTTTGACCTCTACCTTAGCACAATGTTTGGCCCTTGGGGACACGTGTAGACTTTTCATATATTCAGTAACATATCATCAGGATTTAAGGATATAATAAATGCCGATCATTTACCAAAATCTTAATTATGGGGTAAAGTTGAAAGAATGCCAACAGTAGACAATCAAATTAAGTTGATAGTTGTTGATACGGTGCATGATTGTGGGGTTAGTAAGACGTGACGGTCAGAAGTCTGTTGGAGTGTATACTGAGAGCCTAAGCTTTGTAAACATTCATTATGAATAAAGAATCACATTTGGTCTAATTATATACATTTGTTTGTAGTTGTTCATTTAATTTATATTGTAGATAACATAGTATGTGGTGTCACATACAGAAGATAATGTTATCGGTACCTTATAAATTATAAACAGTAGCTCACGACCAGAATGGAAAGGAACAAACCATTAGAAAGTCGTAGTGTAATTAGGTATTAGTTTATCTTGACTATATAATTACACTAGTACACTCAGAGTGTATTGAGTAGGACCATTTGAGGTCGTTCCTTTTATACTGACTTTATAAAGGAACAAAGACCTTAGTTATTATGGAAGTGTGTGCTCTTAATCCTAATATAATAACAAGCACATATGTTTGATATTTATTTCTTTAATTTATCAATGGGTGAGATTTAGTTCGATGAATCAATAAACCCGATAAATTGGGAAATGGTATCACTCATAGTGTGTGTTGTTGATTATAGAAGGAAACTGTGTCCTAGTGATACTAGGTTGATAATGTCCTCAAGAGGAGCTCATAAAGATTGTCATGTTAAACCCTGCAGGTGGACTTAGTCCGACATGATAATAAGGTTGAGTGGTACTACTCTTGGACTTAGATATTAATTAAATGAGTTGTCAGTAACTCACTTAATTAGTGGACATTCGATATCTTAAACACAGGGAGACTAACACACTCATAATAAGAAGGAGCCCAAAAATGTAATTTGGGATTGGTGCGGTAGTTCAATGATAGTTCTCTAGTGGAATGAATTATCATTGATAAAATTAAGTTGTGTGTTCGGGACGAACACGGGATGCTTAATTTTATCGGGAGACCAAAACCAATTCCTCCTCTCGGTCCCTATCGTAGCCTCTTATTTATAGAGTTCTATACCCACCTATACCCACCTTCTATACCCACCCAATAGGGGCCGGCCAAGCTAGCTTGGGAACCAAGCTAGGGCCGGCCTAGGTATATTATTGGGTGGCCGGCCCTAGCTTGAACCCAAGCTAGTAGGGCCGGCCAAATAAAATTAAAAAGAAATTTAATTTTAATTTTTATTATTATGTGGAAGATATATTTTAAAGAGAATTAAAATTAAAATATCTCTTATAAAAATCTACAAAGATTAAAGAAAGAGATTAGATCTCTTTCCTTATTTGTAGATTGGAGAGATGTTTTATTTTCTCTTTAAAATTATTCACATGTTAATAAAATTAAAATTATAGATATTTCCTTTTATTAACCATGAAGAGATTTTAAAGAGAAATTTTATTTTTTAAAATTTCCGGAAACAAATTAGGAAGTTTTAATTGTTGATTGAAACTTGTCCTATTTGCCTTCCAATGATGTGGCCGGCCATCACAAATTAATTGGGGAAATTTTATTTTATTTCTCTCAATTAAATCATGTCAAGGAAATTAAGGAAAATTTATTTCCTAATTTGCCTAGGCCAAGGAATATAAAAGAAGGGGTGAGGGTGCCTTCACAAGACACAACCTCTATTGTTTTCTCTCCCTCTTTCCTTGGTGTTGTGGCCGGCCATTACCCTCTCCCTCTCTTCCTCTTGTGGTGGCCAAACCTCTCCCTCTCCCTTGGAGTTCTTGTGGTGGCCGGATACTACTCGGAGAAGAAGAAGAAGAAGGAGAGAAAGCTAGCATCTCTTGGAGCTTGGTTAGTATTTTGTTTTTCCTCCTTGGTGAAGTTTCCCTTTGTGGCCGAACCTTGCTTGGAGGAGAAGAAGGTGGTTGGTGGTTTCTCATCTTGGAAGATCGTTGCCCACACAACGTCCGAGGTTAGAAGAGGAATACGGTAGAAGATCAAGAGGTTTTTCTACAAGGTATAACTAGTAATTTCTATTTCCGCATCATGCTAGTTATTTATGGAAATAATACCAAATACAAGAGGCTTACGTTCTAGTATTTCGAATATGGTTTTTCGAAGTTGTGTTCTTTTGTTTCTTTCTTTTCCTTGTGATTTGATTGTTCTCTTTGGTTAACCTAAAGTTATTTTAGGAAATTAAATATTAGCTTTCTATTAAAGGTTTTGTCTAGTCGGTGGTGGTTGCTCCCATATCCAAGAAGGCCATGTGCCTCGCCACGCCAAGACTGGGAACCTTTTATGGAAATTGATATTTAATGGAATTAATAACTTAAGGAGACTTGGGTCGAACGTGTTAAGTTCCGCAGGAGATCCAAGTCAAAACCTAAAAGAACAAATAGATTAAGTTTTGGATCAAGCGTGTTAAGTTCCGCAGGAGATCCAAAATTTAATTTAAAAGAACACATGGTAGCTAGGAAAAGGTTCAGACCTTTGTACAAAATTTTTGTACAGTGGAACCTATAGGCTTTCCGAGTAGCAACCAACAATTGGTATCAGAGCTAGGGTTTTGCCTCTGTGTATTTGGTATTTAGTTTAATTATGCACATGTCATACATAATTTAGGCAGGATAATAGTAGGATGTGCTAACTTTGTGGATGCAGGATCCAACTATTATGGCTTTTAGTTAATTATGTGTGTGATTGGACCCTTGGGCATGTCAAGGGCAATTTATATGTGTGTGCATGATTGTATTAAAATACAGCAGGAGCTGTATTTAGTTTTATTAGGATTTTATTTTTGATCTAGATACATGTACATTCCTTTTATGGAATATAGGATCAAAATGTAAAATTCTATTTATGTCGCGGATCGAATCTTGCAAAGCGTGGAACCTTCTAAGGACCAGAGGCGCAGCTGAACCTGAGCAAGATGGATGCGATAGACCCGGTGGCGGTGGCCAAATATGGCAGCAGCTTCGGATAACAACACACGGAGGACAATTAAAGATAAAAGCCATAATAGTTGAAAATTAGATTTTCTATTTATTGCTTTTATATTGTGCTGTGTGTGCATGTTAGTTTACAAGTTTAGTAGGCTAGCATAGTTAAAATTCCTCATTTATAAATAACTAAGTGGGAGAGGGATTTTTAAGTAAATCCCATGGTCTCCATTACTGGTTTGTAAGTGATGCAAACAAGCTTGCGTTGGCTCTGAGTGCCTTCCTCCATAACGGATGAGCTTGTTTGCGGATCACTAGAACAGACTTCCATTTTTGGATGACTATAGGAAGTTAATTAAGAGCGTGTGATCTTCCCCAACGGAAGGGGCATAATCTTATTAATGGACTTAGTGTCAAGTAATGGTGTACACTTAGACACATCTAATAGTATCCTCCCTAACGGAGTCACTGCTATTATTTGTGTGACCAAATAATACCAACTATTAATTTTATTTGTCAAAAAGTTAGGTTGACAAGATAATAAAATTAATGGGTTAAAACCCTCCTTTTACAAATGTTGAATTTGTATACGTCCACACTAACGTGGCATACAAAATTCACGGTGTTTTAAGGTGTTGGTTAATTTAAAATAGTATTGTTTGAGGAATCAATATTATTCTAAATTTAGAGTTCTGACCAAAAGTTATTTATGATTCTTAGGATGACTTTCAACTCACTGTCCATCATACTTCAACAAAATAGACTTACTGGACCAAATTACATAGATTGGAAAAGAAACCTGGATATTGTTCTTACTGCTGAAAGCTATAAATTTGTACTGACTGAGCATTGCCCTGATGCACCCACTGGTGAATCTACCCAAGAGGAGATTGAATATCATAGGAAATGGGTAAAAGCAGATGAGATGACGCGGTGTTACATTTTGGCTTCAATGTCAAATGTATTGCAACATCAGCATAAAGATTTACCAACAGCTTATGATATTATGAACAATCTCAAGGAACTCTTTGGTCATCAGGATAGGGCTTCTAGACAAGAAGCTATGAGAAAGATAATGACAACCACCATGCAAGAGGGTACTCCTGTAAGGGATCATATCCTAAACATGATGGCTTATCTGAACGAAATACAGATCCTTGGAGGAGAAATTGATGGGGAAACCCAGATCGATATGATCCTCCAAACCCTACCTAGAAGTTTTGAGCAGTTCCGCCTGAACTATAATATGAATAAAAGGAACTACTGACAGAACTTCAAGCAGCAGAAGGGTTATTTCGTCACAATGCTCAAATTCACTATGTTGAAAATGGTTCTACTTCTAAACCGAAAGGTAAGAAGAAGAAGAAACAAAATGGTTCAGCAAAGAAAGTGAATAAATCTCAGAGTACGGGATTTAAAGCTGGAATGAAGAAGCCGAAGTGCTTCATCTGCAAGCGGACATTGGAAGGCGATCGTCCTCGTAAGAACCAAAACAAAGGTATATCTCATACTCTAGTTGTTGAAACATGTTTAGCGGTGTTATCTACCAAGACCTGGTGTGATACGGAGCCATCGATCATGTCTGCAATTCCTTGCGGGGTTCAGGAAACCCGACGACTATCTCAAGGGAGATTACTATCTACATGGGCAATGCTACTAAGGTGGCAGCTGTTGCAGTGGGAGACGTCTACTTATCTTTTAGTAGAAATAGAAATTTGGTTTTAAGAAATTGTCTTTATGTACCCGGTTTTAGAAAGAATTTAATTTCAGTTTCTAAAGTATTTTTAGATGGATATTCAGTTTCTTTCAGTGACAATGTAGTTATTAAAAGAAATAAAGTGATTATCTGTTCTGGTGCATTAGTTGGCAATTTGTATACTTTAAATCCAATTTCTTTCACAAAGCAAAACATAGAAATTTATAACTCATCTTCTAACTCTAATAAGAGAAAAGAACCTTCGGAAATGAACCAAGCATATCTTTGGCATCTAAGGGTTGGTCATATTAACTTAAGTAGGATTCAGAGGCTTATAGCCGATGGACTTTTGAGTTCATTCGAGTTGGAAAATTTTCCAACTTGTGAATCTTGCTTAGAAGGTAAAATGACCAAGAGACCGTTCAAGGCCAAGGGGTATAGAGCCAAAGAAGTGTTAGAGTTGGTTCACTCTGATTTGTGTGGTCCTATGTCTGTCCAGGCAAGAGGAGGTTTTGAATATTTTGTCTCTTTCATAGACGATTATTCAAGATATGGATACATTTACCTAATGTGCCGCAAGTCCGAGTGCTTTGATAAGTTCAAAGAATACAAGGCTGATGTGGAGAAACGACTAGGTAAAAGTATCAAGACACTACGGTCAGATCGTGGTGGCGAATACCTCTTAGGAGAGTTTAGGAATTACTTATCAGAGGCCGGGATTCAATCCCAACTGTCCGCACCTGGTACACCCCAACAGAATGGTGTGGCAGAACGAAGGAATAGGACTCTTATGGAGATGGTTAGATCGATGATGAGTTATTCAGAATTACCAAATTCGTTTTGGGGATATGCTCTGGAAACAGCAGTATACGTTTTGAACTTAGTACCTTCTAAATCAGTTTCTTCTACTCCCATAGAATTGTGGAATGGGCGAAAACCCAGTCTAAGACATATTCGGATTTGGGGTAGTCCAGCACATGTGCTGAAACCAGATGCTGATAAGTTAGAATCTTGTACAGAAGTTCGCGTGTTTGTAGGATATCCCAAAGGAACGAAAGGTGGTTTATTTTATAGTCCTAAAGACCAGAAGGTCATTGTTAGTACCAATGCCCAGTTTTTAGAAGAGGACTATATAATGGATCACAAGCCCAGAGTAAAATTGTTTTAGAAGAACTTAGAGGACATGTCTACTTCAGTCAACAAGACAAGATGAAGTACCACAAGAGCGCAACACGTGTCACACATGATACACAACCACGAATGCCTCGTCGTAGTGGGAGGGTTGTAATGCACCTGAAGATTCATGTTTTGGGAGAGTCTTGGACTTGATCCCGGTAAACATGAACTGATCCCCCGTCATATGACGAAGCACTCCAAGATATAGATCGATCTTGGCAAAAGGCAATGAATTCGAAATAGAGTCCATGTACTCTAATAAGGTCTGGAGCTTGTAGAACCACCGATGGTGTAAAAGCCGTTAGATGCAAGTGGATCTAAAAAAAGGGAGAGACGGGAAGGTAGAAACCTTCAAAGCTAGGCTTGTTGCGAAAGGGTACACTCGGAAAGAGGGAATCGATTATGAGGAAACCTTTTCACCGGTAGCCATGCTTAAGTCTATCCGGATACTCTTATCCATTCCTGCTCATATGGATTATGAGATTTGGCAAATGGATGTCAAGACAGCTTTCCTTAATGGAAGTCTTGAAGAGAACATCCATATGAAGCAACCGGAAGGATTTATTGGAAAAGGCAAAGAGCATCTAGTATGCAAGCTCAATCGGTCCATTTATGGACTAAAGCAAGCTTCAAGGTCTTGGAACATCCGGTTTAATGAAGTAATCCAGTCATATGGATTTATTCAAAGTCCGGATGAGTCTTGTGTATATAAGAAGTGTAACGGAAACGTGGTGGTATTTCTTGTACTATACGTAGATGATATTTTGTTAATTGGCAACAATGTCAAGGTATTATCGGGCGTAAGGGTATGGTTGTCCAAACAATTTGAAATAAACGACTTAGGAAAATGTGCAAACATTCATGGGATCAAAGTTATAAGGGATAGAAAGAAAAGAATGTTGTGTCTATCCCAAGCTTCATATATAGATACAATCCTTGCTCGTTTTAGCATGCAAGACTCGAAAGGTTTCTTACCTTTTAGACATGGAGTAGCTCTATCTAAAGAGATGTCTCCAAAGACATCAAAAGAGATAGAGGACATGAAAGCGGTTCCTTATGCTTGGTGTAGGAAGCCTAATGTATGCAATGCTATGTACGAGACACGATATCTTTTCTTAGTAGGCATGGTCACAGATATCGAGTAACCTGACAAGGACATTGGAGTAAAGCATATATTAAAGTACGAGAAGGACTAGGGATTATATGCTAGTTTACCAAGCAGATGATTTGCTCCACGTGGGTTACACAGATTCAGATTTCCAATCGATAGGGATAATAGTAAGTCTACATCGGCTATGTGTTTACTTTAGGAGGTGGAGCCATTTCATGGAGGAGTGTTAAGCGAATGCGTTGGACTCAACCATGGAAGTCGAGTATGTAGCAGCCTCTGAGGCAGCTAAAGAAGCAGTATGGCTCAGGAACTTTCTAATGGACTTAGATGTGATTCCTGGTTTGCCCAAGATCATCACAATTTATTGTGATAATAGCGGTGCAGTTGCAAACTCGAAGGAACCACGAGCTCATAAGGCGAGTAAACATATAGAGCGCAAGTACCACCTGATACGAGATATCGTGAAGCGAGGAGAAGTTGTCATCGCCAAGATTGCATCAGCGGATAACCTGGCAGATCCTTTCACTAAGGCCCTTCCGGCGAAAGCTTTCGATCGGCATGTGGAGGGAATGGGAATCAGATGTATGGTAGAAGATATGGCAGCTTAGTCATTAGTATAAGTGGGAGATTGTTGGAGTGTATACTGAGAGCCTAAGCTTTGTAAACATTCATTATGAATAAAGAATCACATTTGGTCTAATTATATACATTTGTTTGTAGTTGTT
The DNA here is from genome assembly GCF_018446385.1 of Zingiber officinale. NCBI lineage: Eukaryota > Viridiplantae > Streptophyta > Magnoliopsida > Zingiberales > Zingiberaceae > Zingiber > Zingiber officinale. Next base: position 19,563,520 of record NC_056004.1, read on the forward strand.
CATTTAATTTATATTGTAGATAACATAGTATGTGGTGTCACATACAGAAGATAATGTTATCGGTACCTTATAAATTATAAACAGTAGCTCACGACCAGAATGGAAAGGAACAAACCATTAGAAAGTCGTAGTGTAATTAGGTATTAGTTTATCTTGACTATATAATTACACTAGTACACTCAGAGTGTATTGAGTAGGACCATTTGAGGTCGTCCTTTTTATCTTGACTTTATAAAGGAACAAAGACCTTAGTTATTATGGAAGTGTGTGCTCTTAATCCTAATATAATAACAAGCACATATGTTTGATATTTATTTCTTTAATTTATCAATGGGTGAGATTTAGTTCGATGAATCAATAAACCCGATAAATTGGGAAATGGTATCACTTATAGTGTGTGTTGTTGATTATAGAAGGAAACCGTGTCCTAGTGATACTAGGTTGATAATGTCCTCAAGAGGAGCTCATAAAGATTGTCATGTTAAACCCGGTGGACTTAGTCCGACATGATAATAAGGTTGAGTGGTACTACTCTTGGACTTAGATATTAATTAAATGAGTTGTCAGTAACTCACTTAATTAGTGGACATTCGATATCTTAAACACATGGAGACTAACACACTCATAATAAGAAGGAGCCCAAAAATGTAATTTGGGATTGGTGCGGTAGTTCAATGATAGTTCTCTAGTGGAATGAATTATCATTGATAAAATTAAGTTGTGTGTTCGGGGCGAACACGGGATGCTTAATTTTATCGGGAGACCAAAACCAATTCCTCCTCTCGGTCCCTATCGTAGCCTCTTATTTATAGAGTACTATACCCACCTATACCCACCTTCTACACCCACCCAAAGGGGGCCGGCCAAGCTAGCTTGGGAATCAAGCTAGGGCCGGCCTAGGTATGGCCGGCCCCTAGCTTGAACCCAAGCTAGTAGGGCCGGCCAAATAAAATTAAAAAGAAATTTAATTTTAATTTTATTATTATGTGGAAGATATATTTTAAAGAGAATTAAAATTAAAATATCTCTCTTATAAAAATCTACAAAAGATTAAAGAAAGAGATTAGATCTCTTTCCTTATTTGTAGATTGGAGAGATGTTTTATTTTCTCTTTAAAATTATTCACATGTTAATAAAATTAAAATTATAGATATTTCCTTTTATTAACCATGAAGAGATTTTAAAGAGAAATTTTATTTTTTAAAATTTCCGGAAACAAATTAGGAAGTTTTAATTGTTGATTGAAACTTGTCCTATTTGCCTTCCAATGATGTGGCCGGCCATCACAAATTAATTGGGGAAATTTTATTTTATTTCTCTCAATTAAATCATGTCAAGGAAATTAAGGAAAATTTATTTCCTAATTTGCCTAGGCCAAGGAATATAAAAGAAGGGGTGAGGGTGCCTTCACAAGACACAACCTCTATTGTTTTCTCTCCCTCTTTCCTTGGTGTTGTGGCCGGCCATTACCCTCTTCCTCTCTTCCTCTTGTGGTGGCCGAACCTCTCCCTCTCCCTTGGAGTTCTTGTGGTGGCCGGATACTACTCGGAGAAGAAGAAGAAGAAGGAGAGAAAGCTAGCATCTCTTGGAGCTTGGTTAGTATTTTGTTTTTCCTCCTTGGTGAAGTTTCCCTTTGTGGCCGAACCTTGCTTGGAGGAGAAGAAGGTGGTTGGTGGTTTCTCATCTTGGAAGATCGTTGCCCACACAACGTCCGAGGTTAGAAGAGGAATACGGTAGAAGATCAAGAGGTTTTTCTACAAGGTATAACTAGTAATTTCTATTTCCGCATCATGCTAGTTATTTATGGAAATAATACCAAATACAAGAGGCTTACGTTCTAGTATTTCGAATATGGTTTTTCGAAGTTGTGTTCTTTTGTTTCTTTCTTTTCCTTGTGATTTGATTGTTCTCTTTGGTTAACCTAAAGTTATTTTAGGAAATTAAATATTAGCTTTCTATTAAAGGTTTTGTCTAGTCGGTGGTGGTTGCTCCCATATCCAAGAAGGCCATGTGCCTCGCCACGTCAGTACTGGAAACCTTTTATGGAAATTGATATTTAATGGAATTAATAACTTAAGGAGACTTGGGTCGAACGTGTTAAGTTCCGCAGGAGATCCAAGTCAAAACCTAAAAGAACAAATAGATTAAGTTTTGGATCAAACGTGTTAAGTTCCGCAGGAGATCCAAAATTTAATTTAAAAGAACACATGGTAGCTAGGAAAAGGTTCAGACCTTTGTACAAAATTTTTGTACAGTGGAACCTATAGGCTTTCCGAGTAGCAACCAACAAAGTCGTGACTGCGAGGCAGTCAGAAGTCAAGCTTGTGGGGCAGTCAGAAGTCAAGCTTACGTGACAGTCAGAAGTCAAGCTTATGTGGCGGTCAGAAGTCAAGATTACGTGGCGGTCATAAGTCAAGCCTAGGTGGGGGTCAAAAGTCTGACTTACGTGGAGGTCGAAGAGCTTGTTTACGGGTAGCTCAAGAGGCCCGGTTATAAGATGGGTTGGGTTAGACAAGAAGGGCGTCTCGAATGACGGCTCAGGACTGGACATACATGACAAGGGACAAGCGTACAAGTCAGGAGTGTGCCTACCAAGCTTACAGGTCGGGAGTGTGCCTACCAAGGATACAGGTCGGGAGTGTGCCTACCAAGGATATAGGTCGGGACTTCTAGCCTTGCGGCGCAAGATACATGGACAAGCGTACAGGTCGGGAGTGTGCCTACCAAGGATACAGGTCGGGAGTGTGCCTACTAAGCGTACAGGTCGGGAGTGTGCCTACCAAGGATACAGGTCGGGAGTGTGCCTACCAAGGATACAGGTCGGGACTTCTAGCCTTGTGGCGCAAGATATATAAATGGACAAACGTATAGGTCGGGATTGTGCTTACCAAGGATATAGGTTTGGACTCAAGATAAGCGGAAGCATACCAATGCTTACAGGTCGGGATCAACAAATATGAAGAGTCAATATAGGAGCAATGGAATAAGGAGGTTGGACGCTACACGACAAGCATGTTAAGGAATCGTAACTACCTGTCAGGAAATAATCACTACCTGTCATAGAATATGCCAATGGTTGGGGGCTCACAACACTCTGATTCTTTCCTAGACCTATAGGAAGAAGTCACATGTCATCCACCGCCAGACAAAACTTGACATCCGACATTCCCTGACACCTGTCAGATTCCAGAAGCATCTGTTGCAGTATAAAAAGGGATGCTTTGTTCCTTACGCAGGTACGCTCACTCGTCCTTTCTCACCAGTCTTTTACTTTTTGCCTTTGGAACTTTCTCTGTTTCTTCTGGGAAAAAAGTACCTGACTTGAGCGTCGGAGGGCCTGACCTGAGGACTTTTTCCTTGATTTTTGGCCTCTAACGTGGGGGGACTCGTCTGAGTGTGCGCAGGATCAGCAGTTTCGTCACCCTCGTCGTCATCCGCTCGTGGGAGTCTTTCGGCGGGTTGCCAGGTCATCCAGGAGGCCCGATGACTTTCCATCAACACCGACGATACCGCGACCGTCTTCATCCGATTCAGCTTCCGGACGGGATCAGTTGTCTTAAAGTGTTTACAAAATGGAATTTAATTACATAAAGATCTCATGTGCATGTGTTTCGTGTAAGTGAATAAACATGTTAAAGTCTTGCGAAACTAAGATGAATCATGGTGTGCTCCATGGCTTAGTTTTCCGTTGCATAGCCTTCTTGTGTATGGTCTGGCTTTCCAAAAGAATCAGAGGATCCGAGCTAACTTTATTTTAAGATACCCAGATTTCCAGTGGTCGATCATCATATCACATTCTGTTATCTTGAACATTCAAAAGCATGACAAAAGCACTCAGAAATAAAGCAATCTAAGCACTAGCTAGAAACACACGCAAGCTACGTACATTTAATTTATATCCAAAGATATACTTTATTATAGTTCTAGCTAGTGATCACGAGAAGGAGCAGTACTAGTTCTTCTTAGCTCCCTCTTTCTCCTGATCAGCCTTGTGATAGCCTGGCAACTTCTCCATTATCTTCCCCAGGTTGCTCGGGAGCTTCTCCTTGATCTTCTCCAGGAAGCCCTTCTTCTCCTCTTCCTCCGGTGCCACCGCCGACTGCTCCACTCTGATGGCCTCCACCTTCTCCACCACCACCTCTGTGTCCTCCACTTCTTCCTTCCTCCCTTCGTCGTCGATGACAATCTTTTCCTTTATATCTCTCTTTTTCTTCTTCTTGTTCTTCTCTCCTTCCACTTCTTCGTCACCCGACTGCACAAACATATTACAAATCACTGCGTACGTAATTCGGTGAGGCTATTGATCAGGTGAACTTACCGAACCGGCGCTAGAACTGTCGGACCGGTGAAGCTTTTGAAGAAAGCTCTCTTTCTTGCCCTCCTCCTCTCCCTGAACCTTAACCTTGCCGTCACTGCCGGTGACCAGAACCACGTGATCGTGCACATCTTCCTCCTTGATCTCCTCGTCCTCCTTCGCAATCTCATGCTGTAATTGATCAGCCTGATCCGACATCGATCCTACTTAATTCTAATGATCGAAAGATGTTATCTTTCAGATGGAGCTGGCACAGTTGGATGCCCGATGGCTGGCTTTATATAGAACTGAGTCGACTCGATCGATGGATATATGCCTCAACTCGTTCCTCACGCTACGAAGGATTGCGACCCAAGAAAGGGACAAAGAGCAGCGAGCGAATTAAATAGTACGAGGGAGTTGGGAACGGGGAAGTGGACGGTGGTCGTCGTGAAATCCAATGGCATGCGGCCACGTGACACAGCCGCGAGGTCGGAGGGAATTGTACCCTTCGATTCCAAAGATAAACACGACCGTGGTTGCGATGGTCAGCGAGTTGATCAAAAGGAGAAGAGTCTGCATGCGCTCCACGTAAGCCATTCAACGCACGTATAAGCAAGCAAGCCGCCGGTTAGTAGCTTTACACTGATCACGCGCCAAGATGCAAAGGAGAAAGCGAAGAGAAGAAGCACGAGGCCACGAGGCCACCACCAAAGAAGAGAAGGAGATCGCCCACGATATGGCGAAGGCCAACAAGGCCGAGGCCGACATGCAACTCCATCTGGAGAGAGCCCAGCATCGCAAAGAGGCAGCCGCTGCCGCCGACGCCCATGGCCATCATCACCGGCCGATTAGTTGGGCCGACCTTTCCGGTTTCCGGCGTCCGACGGCCTGACACTGAGAACTAGTCAAACTTGTTAATTGCTAGCAATTTTACTCTTAGAGGATTAATTACCTAAAAACTTTGATTGGATTCTTAATTATGATCACATTTGAGATAATAAAAATGAAAATTAGTGCTTGATTACTACTCTAAACAATATTTATGTGATGTTCTTATATAGCTAGATAATTAAAAGCATTAGGCTTATAGCATATCGATTTAATCAACGCTGTGAGGCACCGTTAATATTGCCTCTCAAAAGCTTGAATTTTCAGGAGCAACAACGTGCATGGTTATTCAATTAAAAAAAATAATAAACTCAATTAGGCTTATTTACTAGTCCGGAAGTAACGGGTCCGGTTTTACAAAAAAATTTCATCAGTTCGAGAGTGATCGATCTGGTTCAACGGAAGTTTTCCATCTGTCCATAAATCAAGAAATGTGCACGGTGGTTAATCTAAAAGTTCAGCATTCTTTGATAAATACGTCATAATTGAAGATTGAACCAAGGATAAATAACCTGAATATCCTACGCATTATTCAATTAACTCGCAAGGTACGTTTGGTTCAAATTATCATGTATAATCTTGATTATATGATTACCAAGTAATTATATAACTAAATTGTAGAGAATAAAACAAAACCAAATATTATTTGGTTCAACCTAAGTAAAATAATAAAAACTTATTTGTTTGAAGGTTGTAATGAATAACCTAATTTAATATTTTACTATATTACCCTTAATTATAAAACTAACCATATATATTTTTTAAATTCTATATTTTTTTTTCTTTTTCACATTTTTCCTTTATTTTTGTGTTCTTTTTCTTTTTTTATTTCTTTTCATTTTTTTATTTCTTTTCCCATTTTTTTATTTTTGAATTTTTTTAAAGTTTTTACGTTTTTTATTTTTTTAAATTTTTTCCTTTTTTCTATTTTTTATTTTTTATGATTTTTTATTTTTTTATTTTTTCCCTATTTTTTCTATTTTTATATAATTTTTAAAAAAAAATTACGTTTTTTTATTATTTTTTATGTTTTTAAATTTTTTTACGTTTTTCTATTTTTTTCCTATTTTTTATTTTTTCCTATTTTTTATTTTTTCCCAATTTTTTATTTTTAAATTTTTTTTTTACGTTTTTTCTATTTTTTATAATTTTTAAAAAAATTATGTTTTTTAAATTTTTTTTATTTTATTTTTTATGTTTTTTATTTACATTTTTTTTATTCGAGAATATTTTGGGTAAAACAATTTGATAATCTCGGAATGAAGAAAAACCTTCGTTTTTGGAATTTTTTCGATTTTAGATTGCATGTCCCTTTTACTGACGTGTCTGACATAGAACATTATTTAAAAATCATCGATTAACTAAATCAAATAGGATTTTCATTGATAATCTTAAATGAATAATTAAGATTATTAAGGATGATCCTCAATCAAACTCACCCGCAAGGATAGATGGTGCTTAGAGCGTATTAATTAACACCTAAATTCGTGCACAAATCACAAAGCTATTTGAGATTACACGCATTAATTTATCGTGCTCAAATATTGGCAGAGACAATTAGAAACGCCTCTAAGTCGGTGCAGTTTTCCTTCAAACACGCAGCTTGTTTCCTGAGAGGCCCAACGATGTAGCGATAGAATAAAGAAGTACGTTAAGTACATAATATATTGAAAAAAGAAGCTTGATAAAGTTTACAAGTGATCTCATAAATAATATTAAGTTATTAACTTTAGTTTCAAATTATATGAACTTTATACATTTATATTTATAAAATTATGATTTGGTAATTTAATTTAAATTATTATATCCAATCCAAAGTTATTCAACAAAAGATAGGATTAATAAATTTTGATACTTTTTAAAATAAATTTATTATAAAACAAGTTAATATAATTTTTTTAAAAAATTTTTTGGATAGCAGGGCAAAAGAGAAAAGAAAGAGGGAAAAAAATGAGTTGTCATTTATCAAATGTGATTTATCTTTTAATGTTTTTTAAAATATAATTGTCTAGTTTATTTAATTTTTGCCTTTTTCTTGAGCAGGGCTCTCTAATATAGACTCGAGGATGGATCACATGGAATTGCGATCGAATCATGGTCGTGATCTGGCTGCAGTTAGTTGCGATCTCTTTTTTAGTTCACCGTCTCTCTCATGATATAGTTTGGTTCGAAGCAGGCGGCCGGAGGCCGCCCAAAGCCGTCCCCTGCTCGGCACCCAGTAATCTGGTCACTTGCCTACTATCGATGGCCTCCGGGCAACCTTTGATCGTCCGCTTCGAACCAAACTATAACATGGGAGAGACGGTGAACCCAATAAGGGATTGCAACTAATTATGACCGGATCATGATCATGATCCAACTGTAATTTTATGTGATCCATCTCTTGATCTAAAAAATATGGACCAGAAGATCCCTGCTCTTTTTTCTTATTCAATCAGTCAAAGATTTAATTGTACTAAAAGCCTGTTTATAAGTATTAAACTCTAAAACAGGTATTTTGCTTTCAAGAATACTTAATCCAGCTATCAAATAATGTTGTTATTAATCAATCAATTAAATATTAACTTTAATCTTGAAACTCCAACCACAGTCAAGTTCATATTCTAAGCCTCAGCGATCTTATAGGCTTTTCTTACCTAAGCAAAAGATCTTGGAGATCATACTTAGGTCAATCGCCAAGCACAAGATGTTTCAAGAACGGACTTGTCTTAAAATTTCGATTAGAATTTTGAAACTTTAAAACTCCAACAAATTGACGCTAATATAATTCAATAAAACAAACGCATTTGTCACTTCACCACCAGATTTGAACAAACCCTAATTCATCTACAACTGACAGACACACACTGTAATTTACTGACTTCTCAAATAGAACACTTACTCCCTACGCTTTTGATTCAAATCCTCAAGTTAAAAATACCATCTTGTTGATTCAGTGATCTCAGATCATATGAATACACTTCTTCAAGTCGTCGTTGTTTTTTTTTAATTTATTTATCTTTGTGTGATCACAGATTCAGTTAGGTTTTAGCTCCTCATCAATCTCTGAGCCATGGCATGAAGCTCCCCGAAGTGATGGTGTGGCTCCTCCTTACAGCCCATGACCTGCTGCATCAGCAAGCGATCCCCATCTGATCCCCCGTTCGCAGCCGGCGGCAGCGTCGACGACGACGCCTGGTAAGCCAACTGCGCCTTCACCTGCATCAACTGCGCTTGCAGCATCGACACCTGCTGATCGCATCAAACAATTTTAACTCCTGCGTGCGTCAATTAACTATGTGTTTGTGTTCGTGTTTGTGTATGTCTGTGACCTGTTTTTGGAGGGCGAAGATGTGGGCGACGCATCCGTAGACGGGATCCCTGATCCGCGCCTGCGCCTCGTAGGCGACGGTGACGACCGCGTCGCAGCGCAGGTGAACCGGCAGCTGCGCCAGCAGCTTGGACACGTTGCTGGCCCCGAACACCTTGTGGATGGCGGCGAACTGCGCCGGCGACTGCTCCGAGTCGAAGTAGGGCGCGAAGACGCACTCCTGCGTGCACCGCCGCCGCAGGAACTTGCACGCGCCGCACGGCGATCCCACTCCCGTACCGCTCGTCGACGACGCCATCACGAAGTAGTGGGTGGGTCGGGCAGGGGCGGCGACGCCGGTGGTGAGGGGGCGGGGTGCAATTTATAGAGGAGGAGAGGGTGACAAGGAGGGTAAGGATGTAGCGTTGGGAGGGAGCAGGGCATTGATGGCGGAGTCATGGTGGCGTTTCCACTGGGGACTTTAGAAGGGCGGATGGGGTTTGAGAAAGCAGGCAGGGACGATTAAAGTAAGGATATTGCGCCGAACGCCGCACTTTGAGACCAGTGTGGCCGTCGCCTTCGTCCATGGCGGGACTGCCCCTGCTTGCTTCCACCATCTGCTTAATCAATCATCTACAATCCTGACAATCGAATCGCCCTTTCTTTATTCAATTAGAAGCTCGAATTGCTCTCTCTCTTTTGAAGATTAGGATAAGCCATGCATGCAGTGGGAAACACGGTCGGGCCGGCCGGGGAAAAGAAGTCAATTCGACGACTGAATTAAACTGGTTGCTTTCCCTGCGCAGCAGCGTTTGGAAGAACATGGATCGTCATTAATTTGCACGAGGCTCGAGCGGAGAAAAAAATGAGACCTAGCTACTCACGTAACCATAACGCATCTGCTAATTATTTTTTTTTTTTTTTTTTTTTTTTTATGATTCCAATATGTCACATCATATCACATCAACATTCTAAAAATATATTAAAACAACTCTAATTAATAATTAGAGTTCTAAAAAATTCTAAATAATTTTTAAATGGTCTAATTAAATTAATAACATGTAATTACATGACTATGTGCATATTACATAAATTTCAAAGAAAAAAATAATTTTGAAATTTCACTACTCTTAAAATACAAAGTTCAAACCTTGCATCCATAATAGTTAAAAAAAATTTGTTCAACTTTTTCATTTTTCAAACCTTTTTAAAAATCTTATATTGGAGATGCCCTAAGTATTTACACATTAATTCCATTCATTCACAAATTCATATAAGTGTTAAGTTTGTCTATAATGAGGCATTTCTTTTATTGTAATAACAAAAAAGGAAGGAGGGGAAAGAACCTTTCAAGCATATTTATCAGAACATTTACTTTTTAGTTTGAGTTCATTTAAATTATAATTGATCAGTTTTGTTGCAGCTGGATAAACAATGTTATCTCTAAATCATGGGTAGGGGCGTAGCTACCTTAAGGAGAGGGGGTGCGACCGCCCCCTCTCACATTTGATTAATATATATATATATATATATATATATATAATAATAAACGGATGAACTAAATAGTAGGGCACAAAGTAAAGTAAGGAAACTAAATTAAAATTGAATCGAGTTTGAACTAAATTTAACGAGTATATATGGAGATAAATATTATGTTGGTTCAAATTGGAAATGATTTGAAGTTGAGTTATGACCGAACCAAGTTTAATGTTTAAACGAGTTCAAACGATTTAAAAAGAATTAGGATATTTTGGACGAAACCTTTCATTTTTTCCTCTCTCTTCTTCCTATACATGTTACATCCTAACTGTACCGTATGCCACCCCTTCGCCCATTCCTCTCTTTTATTTTTTTTTTCCTCTTCTTCCTCGTTTGCTTCTTCTCCTTATCTTCTCCAACATTAGAAAACCTACAATTTTTTCCTCTCTTCTTCTAAAGCATAAGAGCTTTTTTCTTCTCCTTTCTCTTCTCCAGCAAGTAAGAAATGTAACAACAGTTGCTGCCCTCTTCTAGCAACAAGATCAATTACAGCCATCAACCCCCCTATCTTTTTCCTCTTCTGGTATTATTTAAGATTTTATTGGCACTGCAAAATAGTCATGTCTTGTCTTACCTTGCTCTCTTTGTGTTATTGTCGAGCTCACCAAAACTAGTCAAGGTTACTAACAAAGAAAGTAAAGTTCTTTTTTTTACTTCTCCCCCTCTATTTTATCTTCTCTATTTTTCTCAAAATCAATGATCTTCCAAGAGTTGTAAGTTATTCTTTCCTCGTTTCATGAATTTTTGAAAATTGCCCCTCCTAATCGAAAATCCTGGCTACGCCCCTGATCATGGGGATAATTTATTTTTAATAACACACCAACAATAATTAAATTTTATCCCACCAATTGAGATTGGTTATATATCATTGAGCCCTATTTCTACTATATTACCATTTTATTTAAATAAATTTTATCTTATTTTATTATTACTAATTAAATCATTTTTTGGCTTTCTCTTCTTCGTTTGAAATGTGTGTTTGTCATTGTTTCATATCTTCTAATTGGACGTTATCTAAGTATATACTCGTACTATTTTAACGTATCTTTCGGAACTTTCCCTTAGTAGATGTAACTCAGACTTTCTCTTTAATACTCTTATTTCTTATTCTGTTCATTCTCATATATCTACATATCTACCTTAATATCCTCATCTCTGTAACTCTTATCTTTTGCTCATGTACTCGAATCATAGCCCAAAATTCAGCTTCATATAACATAACAGTTTAACTGTAGTTTTATAGAAATTTCCATTAAATTTTAGAAGTATTTTACAGTCATATAAAACACCTGACTCTCTCTTCTATTTCAATCATTCTACTTGTATTCTATGTAAATTAAAATACCTCTCTCAATCCCTCAATCGTTTTACAAAAATGATCTTAAATATTTAAAACTCTCAGTTCTGTACAACTTATCATCTCCTATCTTAACAATTCTCTCATTACGTCTAATATTACTAAACTTAAATTTTATAATTTTTTTATTCTATTAAACCTATAACATATAGCATTTTAAATTATTTGAGGTAAAATAAATTATAAATAGGTAATTTTTAAATATGTTTAAAAACACATAAGGTATTTTACTAATTTCACAAATTTTTATGCTAGAAAATAGAAATAAACATCGCCATTAAATTATCAAATAACACATCACTTCCTGCATGATATCTTTATAGAATTTTTTCCTTACAATTATAAAATACTAAATTTCTGAATCATTCACTATAAATACTTCTAAATTTATTCTAATGATTAATGAAAAACTTAAGTAGAATCAAATCCATCCTTCCAAATTCAAAGTGACATGGTTTAACATTTTTTTTTTAAAAATAGCACCTCACTTATATTTGTCTTACCTAAGATATCCTTTGCTCTCTCGACTTTCAACATCATTTAAACTATTTTGACTAAAGTAACTTTTGAAACTGCTTTATACAAAATAATATCACTTGCAGCTACTTTAGTTAATTAAAGTAATTCTTAGATGATTTATTATTATTATTTTTATTTTGTTTCTATTTTTTATTATAACTAACTATTAAAAAATAAAAATAAACATGGATTTTTTATTTTTATTGATATTTTTTCTTTTCTTTTCTTTCTTTACTTTGTTTTTTTCCTTTTTATATAAAAAACTAAAAAGATAGGCAATAAAAAAAATCAAAGAAAATAAGTTGGAGTTGATTTGACAAAAACACCTTCCAATTTAAATACAAATGTTGTTTTAATAAAAAAAATAAAAAATATTTTTTTTTTCTTTTGATTATACGAATAATAAGGACGTTTTTTAATTTTCCGCTGAATTATAGAAAACCGTACAAATCGTAGAATCATTCATCGAACGAATTAATTGTGGTTGACCATACGTGGCAAAACAAATCGCTCACCTTAAGACGTCCTGTCAATTTCTCTATGGTAGTAATAGATGAAATTATCGGTTTCATACGGTTAGTCCACAATTATATGTAAAGAGGTGAATTAAAAAATTATAAATAGTAATTCTATTTTATACTAGCCAACTTAACTTTATCTCAGGACTTCTGTCAATCCATCTTTAAATAAATTTTAAATTAATATAAAAAAAATAAATTATAGATAACTACTAATTATTAATATAAGGTAGTTAAGACATGAAAAAATGTATATTCAAATATATTAAGTTTCAATCGCTAAATTTTATATGATAATTAAGGGTGTTCATTATTCAGATCAATCCATTAATTCGCCTGATCTAAAAAAAATTCAGATTATTTGGTTTGATTAAATAAAATTCAGATCGGTTGAATGAACTAATCCAAAATATTAATTGAGTTAATGATTTAATTTAGGATTTAGTTTCTCATTCGAATAATTTGTCCGAAACTCAAATAAGAAATTAATATAATATTTTATAAATTTTTTATATAATCTTTGGAATATTTGAAATGTGCAAGTTTTTTTATTATATGAATAAAATTATTTTATGAAATGTGGAGCTTGTTTAATTGTAAATATAAATTATTAAGAGTTTATTTATTCGAAGAAAATTAAAATTTTAAAATGATAAAAAAATTGGATTAATTAATATTCGAACTGAGTAATCTAAATTAATTTCAGATAATTCGATTTGGTTCTGAATTGAATTTAGAAAATTATAAAATTTGAATAACTTAAATCGAATAACCTAAATAATTCCAACCGAAACAAATGAACACCCTTGATGATAATACTTTACATTTTAACCATCGCATCGAGAGCATTAATTATGATTGACCATAAACTCCAAGCACCTGAATGCTTTCACGTGACAAATTCGACAACCACTTTTGTTTTTTTTAAATTTTCAAATCAATTAATTTTGAAGATCATCGAATTAACTGCGGAGTGGCATCCAAATACTTAAAATTTGACTCTTAAATACTTGATTAATTCATTTGGATGGCCTACCGGTAGCTCGGGCAACGGCCACATTTTAACGAATCAACCACAAAATCCATAGTCCAAGCAAATTATTGTGATCTAGCGTCGGAATTCATCGGATTCGGACCACATGGCCGCCGTCATGCCCCGACGCGCAGTAGCAATAGTAGCCTCATCTCTTTCATTGCTCGATTCGCCGACAAATGATCCCCTCGTTGACTCGATCTGGGCATCGAAAGACATCACATTTTGCTTTGCTTGAGACCAATGAATCAGATGATGAGCGAACTGTGAAGAACTTGAAAAGGATCGATTTTTGAATCTCCTTGAGAACCTCACCACTGTAAAGGTAGCGTTGGGATCCCTTGCTTTCGGGATCTTCTGGATCTCGGCCGTCGTCTTCCCTGGCCGCCGTCCCCTTCTTGTTCGCTCCTCGGCGTCATGCTCAAGGTCGTGAAGAAACGACATGTTCAAGCACCCTCTCCTGGAAGAGCCGAGGCGTCAAGGACTTGTTGCTCCCAGTTCGCCTCATCTCGGCCAACGACACTAATTTCTGCATGCGTCGTCCTCAAGATCGCGCGGCAGAAGAAGCTGCCCTCGCAGCCTTTTCCTTCTAGCTCTGCTTCCGGGGCCAACTTTGCCTCTTCCACGACTCCCATCGGTCGCAACCCACAGAACTTGGCCATCGGATTATTTGTCATTCTTCTTATCTATTACTGGAAGACGTTCTCAAATGAGAAAGATGCCGAAGCGTCCGCCACAGTCGCCGCAGCTGACGGCATTGCAGATCAGTTTGTTGCCGATGCAACTGATCGGTTATTTTCTTGCAATTTGGTAACTGGAAACACAAAGCTGCATGTGTTCAGCATCGTCATTTCCATTTAGCAGTAGTTCGTGTTGGAAATAAACCCGTTACAATCTTTTTGTGATCGTCTCAGAAGCTCTGTTTCACGCTTCTGAGTCCATACCAAATGCACAAGTACTTACAATCAAGAAGGTTTGAGCAGATAATCTCAAACTGTCGACTCTATTGAGTCGATCCAAGCGCCGAGTAGGTGAGTCGCGGACATCGTGAGTTGTCGAGCAGCGCCAAGTTGCTACCGAGAGTTGTTGACAGGATGTCAGGAGCTGCAACACGAACTCAAAGTGGATGCCGAGTCCAGCAGAGCGCTGTCTCCTTAAAACAGATTCGGCCCCTCCGCGGTGCTCAGAGGATTAGGTGGACGTCTGTCTTCCAGGATAAAATGGCAGGATCACGAGCATAACCGAGCACTGGTTGTCGTGACGATCTGAACTAGATCCGAACACTATCACTATTTCTGTTGAGCAAAAGAAGAGTATAACAGAAGGGAAAGAACCAGGGGGCTTCAATGAGGCATGGGAAGCACTCGCTCACTTGAGCTTTTTTCTCACAACATAAAGCTCACTTGTCTTCTTTCTCTCACACAAAGCTTTTGAACTTTGCTGTGCTCACTTCAGCTTGTGTTGTGTCCTCCCTTCATTCCTCTTCATGGTCTTTTATAGACCTTGCAAGCCATCACGAGCAAGTCTGTGGCTTGCCTGCTTGCTAACAAGCAAGCCACGTTGTGGCTTGCATGCTTGCCAGCAAGCCACAACGTGGCTTGCATGCTTGTGGCAAGCTGCATGCTTGCCAACAAGCAAGGCACAGCTTGTGGCAAGCTTGCCAACAAGCCACACCACGTGGCACGAATGCAAGCTTGCCACATGGCGAGCAAACAGGCTTGCCACGTAGCGTGCAGGTAAGTTGGCGATCTTCCTTGTCTTGTAGGCCAGCCAACAAGTTGTCTTTTCGCAAACATATCGTGTCCTGACTGATTTTTGGACTCCTCGGGTTGATGTCATCCGGGCCCTGGATTTCTAACCCCCTTTGTTCCGAATCAGTCGGAAAGTCTTGCTTTCAATCGTTGTGGGACTACAACCCACACGTCGCGTTTTCATTCAATTTTTTCCAATAGTTCGATCATTGCTATCATTCATCAGACAATGGAAGATTAAATGGGCGGGAACTCGATTTTAGAGATACCAAGATGATGTGGCGGTTAAAATTGTAAAAAATAAGAGAAGGGAAAAATTAGTCATATTATTGAATCCAAATTAAATTAAGAAAAAAAAAGTACAAGGCCTTATATAGTTAATTACAAGAAAAAATCTAAACCATATACTGAAAAGGTAAAAGACTATATCTAAATCCTAAACTGAAAAGGTAAAAGACCAAATTGTCCTCAAGGCTATAACAAATAATTCTAATAGATTATATAATCTAACATCCCCCCTCAAACTTACGATGATACAGTCAGAAGTATTGAGAGTTTGTCAGACAAAAATCGAAAGCGCAAAGCGGAATGAGCCTTGGTAAACATATTAGCAATCTGTAGCTTTGAATGAACAAAAGGAAATATGATGGTGTTAATCTGAAGATGGTGACGAGTAATGTGACAATCAATTTCAATATGTTTCGTTCGCTCATGAAAAACTGAATTGCGCATAATTTGAATAGCACTCTAATTATCACAATATAACGGAGTAGGTTGATGAAGAGAGATACTCATATCCGCAAGCAACCAACGCAACCAAACTATCTCACAAGTAGTTGATGTCATGACACGATACTCAGCTTTTGTGGAAGATTTAGAAATAACATCTTGCTTTTTACTCTTCCAAGAAATGAGGGAATCACAATGAAAAACGTAGAAGCCAGTGGTAGATTTGCGATTCGTAGGATCACCAACCCAATCCGCATCAGAGTATGCACGCAGTTCAAGAGATGACGTAGAAGGAAATAAAAGACTTTGAAATTGAGTACCCCGAAGATATATGAGAATACGAAGAACAGCAGCCCAATGAACTGTAGTTGGTGCAGCAACAAATTGACTAACCACATGAACAGCATACGCAATATCTGGACGAGTCACGGTGAGATAAACTAAGCTTCCAACAATAGTTCTGTACAAACTAGGATCCGACAAAGGTGAGTCATCAGATGGAGAATATCGAGCATTAGTCTCAATAGGAGTATCAACAACTCTATTATCAGGAAGACGAGCACGCTCAAATAGGTCAGATATATACTTTGACTGAGATAAAAGATAACCTTTCGGGGAATAAGCAACCTTAATGCCTAGAAAGTAGCGTAGTATACCCAAGTCTTTCATAGCAAAACAATGAGCCAACTCAGATTTCAAGGAAGCAATTCTATTAGAATCATCACCAGTAATAATCATATCATCAACATATAATGATAAAAGAATACGACCTGCACTCGTACATCTGATAAACAATGCTGAATCATGATTACTAGGATGAAAACCAAACAAAGTAATCACTGTAGAGAACTTTTCAAACCAAGCTACGAGGTGCTTGTTTGAGATTATAAAGCGCTTTACGAAGCCTGCAAACTTCACCAAGTTTGTGTGAAATACCAGGAGGAGGTGTCATATAAACTTCTTCGCGAAGATCACCATTTAGAAATGCATTCTTGACATCTATCTGAGATATTCTCTATCGACAAACAGAAGCAACAACAATCAGAGTACGAACAGTTGCCATTTTTGTAACAGGAGCAAATGTTTCTTCATAATCCATGTCATACTACTGAGAATATCCTTTAGTAACAAGACGAGGTTTGTATCGTTCGATAGATCCATCAAATTTAGTTTTGATCTTATATACCCAACGAGAACCAATATTATGTTTTCCTGGTGGCAATGGAATCATATCCCATGTATGACTCTGATGCAAAGCAGTTAGTTCCTCAGCCATAGCACTCTGCCAAAGTGGATTACAAACAACTTCTCTATAGGATTCAGGCTCAGAAAGACAATGAATAGATGCAACAAATGAAGCAAAAGAATGAGAATAACAAGAGTAAGCAAAATCCGGTAGTTTAGTAGACTTACGAATACGAGTGGATTGACGACGGTGGAGAGAAGGATCATCCGCAACCTCAGGAGATAATTGGGTAGTGGAAGAAGGAGGAACATGTGGAGCGAATATCT
The DNA here is from genome assembly GCF_018446385.1 of Zingiber officinale. Classification (NCBI taxonomy): domain Eukaryota; kingdom Viridiplantae; phylum Streptophyta; class Magnoliopsida; order Zingiberales; family Zingiberaceae; genus Zingiber; species Zingiber officinale. The sequence continues at coordinate 19,580,952 of NC_056004.1, forward strand.
CGGGAACCAAAGTACCAGATTCAGTTAAACTACTAGTAGGATTTGTGGGTGAATCTTCCTCAGTATCAGTATTGAAAGGATCAATGCAAAGCATATATGACTTTGTCATATTATGCGAACTAGCTGGAATAGAAAAGAATGGAATATGCTCAAGAAACACAACATGACGAGAGACATACAATTTTTGACTAACGGGATCAAAGCAATGATATCCTTTTTGACTAACACCGTAACCCAGAAAGACACAAAGAGTAGACCGAGAGGCTAACTTATTACGCTCTGCATGTGGACGAAGGACAAAGCAAATACAACCAAAAAAAACGCAAAGAAGAATAGACAGGAGCATACCTATACAATTTTTCAAAAGGTGACAAACCTGAATTATGTGATGTTGGAATTCTATTAATGACATGAGCAGTAATAAGGATTACTTCCCCCCAAAAGGCACTAGGAACACTGACAGACAATAAAAATGAACGGGTTGTTTCAACAAGATGTCTATGTTTTCGTTCAACCACGCCATTTTGTTCAGGAGTATCTGTACACGAGGTTTGATGAATAGTACCATCAGAAGCAAGTAAATGTGAAAATTGATTCGAAGTGTATTCACCCCCCAAATCACAACGAAAACATTTTATGATACTAGAATGTTGAGTTTTCATAAGAGTTCTAAAGTTGTTGAAAATTGTAAGATAATCAGACCTGTATTTCATAAGATAGATCCAAGAGTAACGAGTGCAATCATCAATAAATGAAACATAATACCTTGACCCCCCTTTTGTAGGAATAGGAGAGGGTCCCCACACATCAGAATGGATAAGATCAAATGGAGCAGAAGAAAAAGAAAGACTTTTAGAAAATGGTAAGGCAGAAAATTTGGCCAGTTTACAACCACTACAATCAGAAATATCAGAACTTTTTAAAGGTCCTAATGCTCCTGTAGAGGCTAAAAACTGCAAACGAGGCGCTGAAACATGACCTAAGCGAGAGTGCCACAAATAAAAATCAGAAGATGAATAATTTAGATGAAAAGACGATAAATCCACACTTGAAGCTACAACTTCTGGTAATTTGAGTTGATCTAAAATATAGAGTTCTCCTTGCCTATGTCCTGTCCTAATTAGCCTATGAGATTGCGGGTCCTGTACATAACAATTGGATGAAGAAAAAGAGACTAGGTATCCAGACTCACATAATTGACTAACAGAAACAAGATTTAAAGTAAGACTCGGAATATAATAAACATTAGTAAGAGATAAAGAAGATGTAACAATTGAACCAACACCTACTAATGACATAGGAGTACCATCAGCAGTCACAATAGATATAGATGAAGTGGGAGAAAAAGAAATAAAAGATGACAAATTGGATGACATATGATGGGAGGCACCATAATCCAAAATCCATAAGGATGAAGATATACTTGAAATACCAGACGACGACAAACCTATATGAGAGGAAGCTAATTTGGTAGAGGGTTGTGAAGCAAGGAACTGTTGAAACTGCTCAAACAAATATGAATCAGATTTCCATGAAGCATTTGCACAACCAGGCATGATGACAGACAAATAATTCTTAGAATAACCAAACTGTAAGGATATACATTTGTATGATATGAAAAAACTGATATCAGGACGACCCGTGGTCACACAAAGAATCTGAGACAGAAAAGGATGTCAAATGTAGAAATCGACAACATAGGACGTCGGCACAATCGATAGAAAATAGATGTCGACGCCAAAATCAACAGCAAAAGGATAGAAAATAGATGTCATCGCAGAAATCAATAGCAGCAATAGGAGACGACAACGGCAACATGAAGCAATAACAGGGGGCGGCAGAAAAAATTAGGTCAAAGAAGGAAAATCGCTCTGATACCATGTAAAAAATAAGAGAAGGGAAAAACTAGTCGTATTATTGAATCCAAATTAAATTAAGAAATAAAGAGTACAAGGCCTTATATAGTTAATTACAAGAAAAAATCTAAACCATAAATTGAAAAGGTAAAAGACTATATCTAAATCCTAAACTGAAAAGGTAAAAGATCAAATTGCCCTCAAGGCTATAACAAATAATTCTAATAGATTATATAATCTAAATTATATAATCTAACAAAAATCAAGTTAACGTGAAGATCAAGGTCAAGATAATACGGTGGTCATAGTCAATGGAAGAGAGCATCTCCTACTCAGTTTCGTTGCCCACCCATCGCTAAGGCTCTTAGGTCTAACCCGATTGGACTATAAGTTGTTCGGAAAAGGTCGACCGACTCTTAATCCGGTCGAACACAAAGAATTTAGTGCTTTACTCTTGAACTGGAAAGATAACATGCCCAGTCATTCAATAGTCGATCGTGTTTAAAGACGACTGATCTTATAGGTCGGTCGAAAAGTCAAACCCATCTTACACTTGACCAGTTATATGTATGGTCAGAATAAGGGGCGACCTTTCCGATGCTCATAAATCTTCCTATGCATGCTCGACTAGACAAAGGCTAGCAGGGCCTAAAGCATTTGACTTTATATTGACTCGTAAATAGATTTTTAACACGCATAGTTTATCATATAACTTCTCGAACGAATTTCCAGTACGCTCAATGCATCATATTATTCTTCGGACAAATTTCTATTGGCATTCAATACATAACAAAGCAGCTTAATGTAAGAACAGACATGAAGACAACTGACCTTACAGGTTGACCAAGATATACTTAGCCAACAACATAAGCAAAGAATCCTAACAGCCTATTAGAATAACAACTATGTTAGAGCATATTCTGCTGGAACCTTCTGTTGGAGCAATCTAGGTGCCCTAGGTTTTGATGTTTGGACAAAGGTTTAAGTTAGGTTTATTGTTGTATTTGATATGCATTGTGAGTGTGCAGGATACAGGTACAACAAGGAAAGTCCAAGGGTGAGTCTTGGCGGTGTAAGCCCAAGCATGTAGTCTTGGCAACGTAAGTCCAAGTGTAATCTTGGCAAAGGAGAAAAGTCCAAGGATGAGTCTTGGCGGTGTAAGTTCAAGTATGTAGTCTTGGCAACATAAGTCCAAGTGTGATCTTGGCAAAGGAGGAAAGTCCAAGGATGAGTCTTGGCGGTGTAAGTCCAAGCATGTAGTCTTGGCAACGTAAGTCCAAGTGTGACTTGGTAATGGATGAAGTCCCGGAGGCGCGACCTCTTGGCAAAGGAAGACTCGACAACAATGACAAGGCCGATGGAAGCTCCAGAAGGCAAGACGAGAAGGATGGGGAGGCATCCGAGGGACGCAAGGCTGATGGAGGAGGCTAGAAGGCTAGGTCTAGGTTGGTCGGGCGAGAACGAGTGCTGAGTGAATGTGCTCGAGGTAAAATCCTAGAATTAGGGTTTACTGTAGCAGTACTGTAGCGTTACTGCAGCGTTACTGTAGCAGTCGACTGGTGACTGTAGCAGTCGACTGGTGCAAGGACCAGTCGACTGGTAACGGGCAAATCAGTTTACTGATTTGTTCCAAGCTCTATAAGAAGGAGCTTGGGATGGCCGGCCAAGGTGACAAAATTAGACTTGGTTAAAGCCTAATTAGTAGTCACTAAAGTACTCAAGGATCTCTTGTGTCCAAGTGTTCTTGGTTGAAGTTGTGGTGAGGTTTCTCTACCCACAAGGAGCGGTTTGAGCTAGCCGGAGTTTCCGTGGACTAATCCACCGACGGATTGAGGGATCGTCCACCTTACGGACAGCCGTGGAGTAAGAGCATCATCTCCGAACCACGTTACATCGACGTGCATTGGTTTGCTTGTTCTTTTCTTTATCTTTAGCTTTCGTATTCATAATTTGTATTGTATTATTCCGCTTGCGCACTAACGAATACGTAGGAAGCCATCGATTTGGGTGAGACGCTATTCACCCCCCTCTAGCGGCCACCGATCCTCCAACAAGTGGTATCAGAGCGAGGTCGCTCTTCTACGGACTAACCGCCAAGAGAGCAAGAAGCTAGAGGAAGAAGAAGATGGAGTCCGAAGGACCGCTCGGATGGGATATCCGAATTCCACCTCCGTTTGACAAAGAAGACTTCAATTATTGGAGGAAGCGGTTGGAGACATGGTTCCAAATGGATTGGAATCAATGGGTTGTCTTGAGTGACCCATTTGAAGCTCCTACGGACAAGAAGGGTAAACGCCTCCGACCTCGGCATTGGACCGAAGAGCAACGAGAGCAATCGGAGGCGGACAAGGAGGTAACGAGAATTTTGCCTAATTTACTACCTTCTAATATCATTGTGAGTGTAGGTGAATGCACAAGTGCATGTGATCTTTAGAAAAATTTCATTGCCTATCATGAAGACCCGTCACAATTCCAAGGAGTAGAGGAGTCCAAGGAGAAGGGCTCATTGGTCCAAGAAGAGAAGGACCAATCCGATGTTGACATAAGGTCAACATCCGAGGAGGAGAAGGAAGATGAGGAGGTATCATCCACATCTTCAAGGGAGGAAGAAGTGGAATCATCGACATCTTCAAGTGAAGAGGAAGAAGAGCAATCCAAGGAAGAGGAGATCTTGGAAGCTCAACCCTCCACCTCAACTACCAAGAAGAGCACAAAGGACCACATCAAATGCTTTGAGTGTGGTAAGATGGGGCACTACAAGAGTAGGTGTCCTTCACTCAAGAAGGTAAAGGAGGTAAACCCTAAACTCACTAAAGTTAATTTAGAAACTAATGTGAGTTGTAGGAAGAAGAAGAAGAAGGAGAAGAAGCACATTAGGTGCTTTACATGTGGTGAGTGGGGTCACTACCACACAAAGTGCCCAAGGAGAGGAGAGCTCAAGAAATTGGTGCACTTGAAGAAGTGGGAGAAGAAGAGAGCTTCAAGGGTAAGGGAGGTAAACCCTAACTTGAATGCTAATTCAAATTTAAATCGTTATAATGCTATTTATCATGAAAATAGAATGCATGATAAATCTAAGGATAAATATATCCCTCCTCATGCTAGATTTATCACACCTAAGGCTAGGAAGGTAAATAACAATTTAGGCAATAACTCTAAGGATTATAGATATATGCCTAAATATAGAAATGCTCATAGGGGTCAAGAAAAATCCAAATCTATGGATTCAATGACGGAAAACCAAGTCTTGAGGTCAAGACTTGATAATTTAGAAAGAACCCTAGCAAGAATGGAAAATATTCTTAGGGGTCAAAATGAGCATAACCTAGGAAAAGCTAGACAAGAGCCATCCAATGACTATATAGGTTTGGGATACAAACCTAAAGCCAAGAAGGATGTGACTTCCTTTCATAGGGTTCCATATAGTGGGACCAACCCTAGGTTTAGTGGTCAAGCTAAAAGTACAAGGGAAGTTGTCCCTAAGAGTACTTTTGCAAAGACCAATGTGACTAAGACTTCTAAGAAGTCTAATAATGTCACAAAGAAGGTCACAAGGGAGGTCATCCCTAGAGTTGACTTAGTAAAGGTGACTAAGGCTCCAAAAAGGCCAAACAAAGTCACAAATAAGGTTACAAGGGGAGTTAGCCCTAGAAGTGACCTAGTGGAAGTGACCAAGGCTTCTAAGAAGCCTAGAAAGGTCCTTAGGAAGGTATCTATAGAAGTCATCCCTAGTGAGTACCTAGAGCATCCAAGGAGCACCAATAGGTTTTGGGTTCGTAGGAGCATATTCTCTACACCCTAGATAGGTTAGAGAGTGTCAACTCCAATTGGAAAGGTAGTTAACCCAACCTTTGTAAAGTTGACACTTGAGAGCATTTTCAAGGTTATTGTTAACCTTTGAAAATGAAAAGGATTATTAAGTGTACTCTTTAAGAAGAGTAAATTGTGTCAAAATTTGAGGATTTGAGTTTAACCTAAATTGACACAAATATGAAAATACAAGGAATACAAGTTGAGATCTTGGTCTCCTTTTGATGGGTTAAGGGAGATTTTTAACCTTAATCCAAAGTAATCACTATTTGGAAGAACAAAGTATGTCAAATCTTAAGGAATTGAAATACATGTAAATTGGCATACTTGAAAAGGATTAGAAATGGCTAGTTGAGATCTTAGCATGTTCTTAAAGGATTAAGAGCAAAATTAAGTCTCAATCTAAATGTTTGATCCTTAAAGAGAGTAATATGTGCCAAACAAATATTTGAGGATTGAATTCTTAATTTCAATTGGCACAAATAGAAAGGGATAAAAGAAATGCCAAGTTGGGTTTTGGCATTCCTTCAAGAGATAAGCAATCTAGGCTTAATTTTGAGGTTTTAGCTAAGGTTTAAGGATACTTAGATTATCTAGGTATATTTTATTTATGCTAAAATACCATGATTGATTGCATATTATATGTCATGACATCATGTGTTGCATTCATTTTATTATGAAAAATATAAAAATATCATGTCATGTCATACATACATCATGTAGCTATAGCATGCTTTGCTTTTGAAAATTACTTATTTTGATGTATGCCATTAATCATCATGTAGTATGTCAATTTCCTTATAATTAAGGACAAAAGGCATTTATTATGTATGGAAGTGCCCCAACAAGAGGGATCATATCAAGTGACATTCTAGATGGATGATCATGATTTTTACAATGCCTAGATAGAGATGCATGATCCCTTAGTTTAGGGCAAGACCAAATATACATCTCACAAAGAACTATAAGGTAACTTGTATGTGTTTTAATACACGTTATATACAAGTGAGATGTTAAGATGGTGAACTAAACTCAAGATGTTGATCTAGTGCATCTTGTTGAGTTTTAGGTTCATCAAAACACATAGTTATGTGTCTTCCAATCATTGGGAAAGCTAATGTACAAGTCATGTGCATTGAGCCCAAAGAACATGGTTGGATATTGGTTTTGAAGAAGATTTCAAAATACTTTTAAAAAACCTTGGTGAAGACTATCTTTTGATAGTAATCATCATTGGAAAGTTAGACACAAACTAGGAGAAAACATTGAAGTTTTCAAATTTGTGTCAATCTTTGAAAATAGGAAGTATTTTTATATAAAACTATTTTTCCCTGATAAAGTATCCTAAATAATGTCTACATGAGTTTTCATGATGAAAACAAGTATGGATTGGTTAAGAAAAATCAAAGTGAAGTTTCGGTTGAGGTTTAGTTTTATTATTGAATTTTGAACCTCAAAACTTCGAGTTTTGATTTTCCTAATTATTTAGAAATCCCAAGTCATTGTTGGTGCAATGATAGAAGTTTGACCATATTTTTAGGGGGAGTTACTCTTTGAAAACATAAAAATCTTTTCAAAGACCAAAAGGAGGTCAAGTGTTAAGGTAGCACATGATATTGGTATCCAAGAACAAGGGAGAGTTATCCAAGGCCAATAAGAAGGAATATGCTAGGGTAACATATAATTATAGCAAGGATAAGGTGTCCAAGATTAGGACAAGAAAAAAAAATTAACCAAAGACAAGGTGTCTAAGGTTAAGAAGGAGAGTTTTGTAGGCCAAGTGTCACCTGAAGTGCACCGAAGTGGCCTAGTCATAGTAAATGAGTCACCTAGGGAGGTGGCTAAGATTAAGAGCTCAAGGGGGAGCTCAAAGAGTCTTTGGGGCATATGGTAAATGATCTTAAGTGAACCAAGATGTGCTAAAGGGATTAGAGATGGATTTGAGGCTCTATTATACTTGGTTGGCACAATTGGGATGTGTTTCATACATGAAAATATGACATTGGGGGTCATATTGCATAAAAATTAGTTTTTGATGTATAGATGTCATATAAACCCATGCTAGGGAAGTATTGTGATTTAGTATGGGCAGACACATCAAGAGGAAGCCAAAACTAGGACTTTAGGTCAATGTTCAATTGAACTATTTAGCTAGTTTTGAATTTTGTGTCAATCTTGGGATCTGTGATAAATATATTTTTATATATATTTTTCCCAAGTAGATAAGGGTACAATAGACCTCTCCACAAAATTTGGGGATTTTTGGAGGTCTAGGAAATTTCTGGTGCATTTCTGAAGTTGGCCTGAAAAGGTTAATTTTTATAGAAATAGGGTGCCAGTCGACTGGTGCAGATACCAGTCGACTGGTAACAGTGTTTTTGAGCACAGAATGTTTTTGTAAGCTCATTTTGTCGATACCAGTCGACTGGTGCCGATACCAGTCGACTGGTAACAGTAGATTTCGACCACAGAATGCTTCTGTAAGGTTCTGTCGAAGGGGGCAGTCGACTGGTACCTAGTTCAGTCGATTGATACCAGCCTAAAAGTGTTTTTCAAGGTTGTTCTTGACCGTGTCAACTCGTTTAAATGTATGAGATCCATGGGGGATAAATACATGAGTTTAGGGTCAATTTTGATGACATGTTTTCAACATATTGTTGGAGCTCTTTTTGATGTATGGCAAAGGGGGAGAAGTCTAGGTTTAAGTGGGAAACCTATACACCTTTGCGAGAAATCCTAACTCGAGGGAGAGCTTAGGTGAAGGGGGAGTGATTGTTTAGGCAAAGGGGGAGAAGTTTACCTTTGCGGGAAATCCTAGCTCAAGGGGGAGCTTAGGTGAAGGGGGAGCCTAGGGATTTAGGTTCCATTATTTATGTATGAGTTGATTTGCATATGTATTGCATTTATGTTTCCTTAACTTAAACAGGTTGCCAAACATAAAAAAGGGGGAGATTGTTGGAGCAATCTAGGTGCCCTAGGTTTTGATGTTTGGATAAAGGTTTAAGTTAGGTTTATTGTTGTATTTGATATGCATTGTGAGTGTGCAGGATACATGTACAATAAGGAAAGTCCAAGGGTGAGTCTTGGCGGTGTAAGCCCAAGCATGTAGTCTTGGCAACGTAAGTCCAAGTGTAATCTTGGCAAAGGAGGAAAGTCCAAGGATGAGTCTTGGCGGTGTAAGTTCAAGCATGTAGTCTTGGCAACATAAGTCCAAGTGTGATCTTGGCAAAGGAGGAAAGTCCAAGGATGAGTCTTGGCGGTGTAAGTCCAAGCATGTAGTCTTGGCAACGTAAGTCCAAGTGTGACTTGGCAATGGATGAAGTCCCGGAGGCGCGACCTCTTGGCAAAGGAAGACTCGACAACAATGACAAGGCCGATGGAAGCTCCAGAAGGCAAGACGTGAAGGATGGGGAGGCATCCGAGGGACGTAAGGCTGATGGAGGAGGCTAGAAGGCTAGGTCTAGGTTGGTCGGGCGAGAACGAGTGCTGAGTGAATGTACTCGAGGTAAAATCCTAGAATTAGGGTTTACTGTAGCAGTACTGTAGCGTTACTGTAGCAGTCGACTGGTGACTGTAGTAGTCGACTGGTGATTGTAGCAGTCGACTGGTGCACTGTAGAGAGCCGTTGAGAGAGCCGTTGGGCTGACACCAGTCGACTGGTGCAAGGACCAGTCGACTGGTAACGGGCAAATCAGCTTACTGATTTGTTCCAAACTCTATAAGAAGGAGCTTGGGATGGCCGGCCAAGGTGACGAAATTAGACTTGGTTAAAGCCTAATTAGTAGTCACTAAAGTGCTCAAGGATCTCTTGTATCCAAGTGTTCTTGGTTGAAGTTGTGGTGAGGTTTCTCCACCCACAAGGAGCGGTTTGAGCTAGCCGGAGTTTCCGGGGACTAATCCACCGACGGATTGAGGGATCGTCCACCTTACGGACAGCCGTGGAGTAGGAGCATCATCTCCGAACCACGTTACATCGACGTGCATTGGTTTGCTTGTTCTTTTCTTTATCTTTAGCTTTCGTATTCATAATTTGTATTGTATTATTCCGTTTGCGCACTAACGAATACGTAGGAAGCCATCGATTTGGGTGAGACGCTATTCACCCCCCCTCTAGCGGCCATCGATCCTCCAACACCTTCTCCAATGAATATTGTGTCTCTCTTCAGTAGACCACTTATAATAACATATCCCTTTAATCGTCTTATCAATGGTGTAAGGTATAAACGAGAAAAGAGATGTACATATGGGTAAATGAAAGATTCCTCGGGCAATTATTGAACACGTTGTACCCTTTTCGTTACCCAACAACCTCTGACATTCTTAGTCACCTCACGATTGTAGAGGTTATGAGAGGTAGTACATAAAGGGATCCTCTCTGTTGGCAAGGTACGTTCTCTGAACATTTGAAGCTTACTCTCGCGCGCACGTTTTTTATTGTTCTTCATTCTCCTGTCTAGTTCTTGGGCGTTGACATTTTGTTCGCTTGTCTGAGTGTGCGCATGATCGAAAGGAAGATTTTACGCGGAGTAAAAGGCCTTCTCTCAGTCAACCATCAAGCCACCATTCCCATCACACTATCTCTCTAGTTTTCAGACAGGATCAAATTTAGCGCCATTTGTGAAAACTTTCACTTGAATATGAAGCTCAGAGATGGAAGAGGCTAGAAAACTCACCATTATCACCTTAACACAAGAGGAGTTGGAAATGTCCATCAACGCCCGAGTGCATAAACTAGTGCAACAACAATAACAAGTTGCTACTGGTGGCACTCTGCCGCCACCCAATCCTGTGGCGTCGACAATAGCACAACAAAGAGAAAAAGGAGCTCGGGAGAAAGGCCTCGCTCATCTACCTCCCGCGCCTCATTCGCCAATCCCACGTTATCGAGCGGTCTTTCGTACGCCACCCGAGTACATGGGCCAAGAAGGACTATACCAAGAATCTTCTAAAGAAGAAGTTGTTTGAGACAGGTGCAAAGGAAAATCCCTTGCAACTTACAACTCTCCTTAGTAGATTAGCACCCTATTCTCTCAGGGGGTGCTAGAAGATAAGCTGCTAAAACATTACCAGCCCCTGACGATAGAGGAATACTCAAAGTCAACTGACCCTGAGGATCACCTCCTCAAATTTGAGAATGCCGCCCTTTTGCATCAATATACGGACGACGTAAAGTGTTAAGTGTTCCTTACCACACTTGCTAGCTTGGCACAAAGATGGTTCAAGCGATTGTTGGCGGACTCCATTCACTACTTCAAGGATTTCTGCAAGGTTTTCATCATTTTGCCAACAGTTGGCATTACTAGAAGACCCCCTAAGCCTTTTCTCACTCAAATAAGGACCCAAGGAGACACTCAGGGCATACTTCAAAAAATTCAATCAAGTGGACATAGATGTCCCTATGGCCACCACTGAAATTCTGGTGAGTGTCTTTTCCTAGGCCTCATCGATAATAGTTTCTTTCGCTCCTTAATTAGAAGACCTCTAAAAAACTTCAATCATCTACTTGACCGAGTTATCAAGTTTATTAATGTTGAGTTAATACAGGCCGCCTAAAAGAAGGAAGTCACCATACCGCTACGGTTTTAGCGCCCGAGCGCCAAGCATTACTGACTCCGCCACATAGAGGACGCCAAATAGGTCATCAACCTCATCATCAAGAATCACATCCCCAGGCCGTACAACATGTGGAGACTGAGAGAGAAAGATATCGCAAGTCCCCTTGGGGCACCTCGCTACGGTGATGCACATATCACTGGTCGGCTACTCACGACACCCGGGATTGTTATACTCTGGTAAATCGTCAAAACAACAATCAAATATTCTACTAACACACCCCATCACCCAATCATCGCCCTTATTATTAGTCAAGCAACTCACCAAGAAGAGACTAGCGAGAGGCTGAGCGACGCCAAAGAACAACCCCACCTCCAGCAAACAGGGCGCAAGATCTCGCCCGAATCTAACAAGAGCTCCTAACCTGGTAAGAGAACAACCGTAATAATGTCTCCTGGGGCAACATTAGAATGATAGCTCGGGGTCCAATCGATGGAGACTCCAATCGAGCAAGAAAATCGCATGCTCGCTGCTTGGAGATTTACATAGTCGACTGCAATACAGAGTGGGCGGTTGGACCTAAAATTAACTTTGGGCCCAAGAATTTGGAGGGGATGGAAATACCCCATGATGATGCTTTAATAATTAAGGATGTTAAAGTCAATTATAACATTTCCTGTACTTTCATTAACACAGGTAGCTCAGTCAACATCATCTTCAAACAAGTGTTTGAGCAATTACAAATAAACCTGAGTGAGCTTCAATCTATGGTGACTTCTTTGTATGGGTTCACAGGCAATGAGGTATAGCCGCTCGATCAAATAAAGTTGGTCATATCCTTAGGGGAGGAGCTCTTAATGAGGACGCGCTGATCGACCTTCATAGTCATAGACGTACCCTCAGCCTACAACATCATTTTGGGTCGACCGACCCTCAATGAATTCCGAACAGTAGTCTCAACCTTTTGTCAGAAAATAAAATTTTTTGTGGATGATTATGTCAGGGAAGTTAAAGGAGATCAGCTAGTAGCACGCAAGTGCTATGTTGATATAATCAAGACTGAGGCCAATTCCGTCCGAAAAATGTAATTGATGGACATCAGCATCATCCGGAAAGCACCGCCTACTCTGGTCTATGAAGAGAATGAGGAGGTTCATATTCTACCAGGTTGGTCAGAAGTCACTACCCAAGTAGCTACCGACCTACCTCCGAAACTTAAAGAAGATCTTGTTGCATGTTTAACATGCAATAGTGATGTTTTTACTTGGGAACCCAAGGATATTACTAGCATCTCTCCCACAGTTAAAGAGCATGTACTCCATGTCTTCCCTGAAGTCTGGCCTATCAAACAAAGAAAGAGAGATTTTATGGTAGATCAAAAT